>NC_048544.1:12054167-12313022 GCF_902806685.2 Maniola hyperantus | reverse complement strand
ATTTCACCTAGCAACCTGTAGTCATAATCTACTGCATCAAATTCCTCTAAAATAAAGTTTTCAATTCTGACCAAGACGAAACTTGACATTTGTTGCCTCTGTACCATAACAATGCTCGGCCTGTAAAAAGATGAAATGCAGAAACAAATAATTTTCCATCTGAAACGCCATAAGATCTTTATATTCCTCAACGCGTTCGATGAAACTGCGCGGATCACCCTGTCCGTTGAAATTTAACTTCCACTTGGCCACATTTTATCACCAGTGCAGTCAACGGCGGTACTCTCGGAATCCAGTGATTCGTCGTGAGACGACTCATTGTCAGCATCTAATCTGGAAATCAAACTCTGCAACTTTGTATGTAATTCACTCTTCCTACTTATTAAGCTGAGTTCGGAACACTGTATTCTCAAAATTCTAAAGTACAAATGTGAAGCTAAAGCTTTAGACCTACAGAGGGCATGTCTATCTTTAGTGTCAGAACACTTTTTTAATAAATCTTCTAAGTCTTGAAGTTTTTTAGTAATAACCCCTAACTCACTTTCAGAAGTGAAATCCGTCTCTAAATTGATTCAGAAGGAATTTCCTGAATTAATTGTTTTAACTGTTTCTTTAAACCTAGCACTGTAGGTGCTGGAGTTTCGGAACGAATGGATACCTCATAACACAATTCGTCCTTCAAAAGTGAATGGAACTGGGCAAAAGTCTGTTCCATTGTGTTAAGTCAAAAACACATTTAACAAAATATCGAGCTTGTGTAACTGTCTATGTTTAGCCTTATACAAATTGGTTAAACACAAACACAAAAGAAGTTATTTAAACTATTAAATATACACAAGCAAAATACACAACAAAAACAATATTCTTAAGTCTATCCTAACTATTTTATCAATTATGTTCCTATTCCAAAATATTGTTAATAATACAAGCACATATTATTACTATAGTAAACAAAATATAACAAAATAAAACTTCCCAAAATTGAATAAATGATTGTAAGGTGCAGTATCACCTTTATGAGTACACAGTGTGTTACAACCTTTACAATTACAAAAGTAAACAGGCAACAAAGTTGCAATGAACTCTGACTAGCATATTATCTTTCAAAAAAAAACAAAGAGATTGTGCAATGGTTTGATGGCTGTTACTTTACACTTTTAACACATAACCTAAAATACAACAAAATCTGTTTCTAAATGTCACTTTAAACTACCAGCATTCACTTAAACTTAACATGTTTTGTGTGTGAAGTAGCTTTTATCATAACCTTAACACAGCTCTAAACAAGATTTCAACAAAATAATGAAGTATCAAGTCACTGAAAAAAAAATTGTTCATAACTTCATACTTGAACTTAATGTAATCTCTGAATATAGTTTATATATTTAGTTTCACAAGTTGTAACTCTTAGTATTTATAAATGTATGTGTGTAACTAGTTAACAGCACATAGCGTTTCAAAACTTTAATTATACTAAGTTACCGGAATTTTCAAACATAAGATGTACTTACTATTGAAAGCAATACCCAACAACAACTCAGTTAAGCAATGTTTATTACTAAACTGAAGGCAAACATTCACTTATACACCTCCAAGGTAAGTCAAATAACATAATTGAACGGCATAAGCACCATTTATAATGTGTTAATTAAATAAGAAAAAAAAAACCAATGTTGGACTATACTCAGAAAATTACTTAAACTATCAAACAAAATTTCTAACTATTAGTTATTATTTAGTTAGTTAACCATAAAAACAGCTTAGTGCTCTTTGCAATGTGTCACTACTTAGAAAATTGTACAATCAGCGGAGTACATTTCATAAAATTCACAAAATTTCTCAAAATATACAGAAATAACTATATAAAAAAACGTTCGGGCGCCATTTGTAAGGGTGGTAAATTGGGCGGAATAGAAATATACCCGGATACGGAATAATCTACCACCTTACAAAGATTAGAGGAAAAAAAAAATAATTTTAATTTACTTTACTTGATCTATCTACCTAGTAAAGAATAGAAGCTAGCCGTCGACTCCCTTGTAATGCATATGAGGTGTTATAAATGAAATTTGCTAGATGTTAGGCAAAATTGTTTTTAATGTAACTTTTACCGGGGTCGCTTAATACAGAATGATGGCTAATAATGCTTAGTTATTCTAGCTTAATGCCAAGACTTAATTTAGATACATTAGAATGACTTAGGTAGATAGTACATAAGATCTATGTTTTAAATTTAAGATGCCATTGGCATGGAATAGACAATGACACAGTAAAATTCATAAAATTGTTTCAAAATAAAAGCTCAGTAGTAAAGACAGGGTTCTTACTGTACACATACACTAAGAAGGTTCACTAAACTGTTCCAGGATACAAACATTTGCTTACTTGTAGGTGCGAAGACTGCAATGTAGCTGGACGGCATCGGCCAAGATCCCAAAACTCGATTTAACTTGATTCTTCACAACCGAAATGTTTCATTACAAAGATTTTCACCAAGTCTTATCCATAGAAATTAAGTTGCCAACGTGAATGTGCAAAAGAAATAAATACGAAAACCGAAAACTAAAAACGGAAACGCAAACGGAAAACGGAAACCCTGCAACAAAGAAAAACAAGATTATAATTTGTGCTGTGTGAAAATTTCGACACGTGGAATTTTCCCGATCAAACACAACTCACCTATTGAACTCCTGGCCACCAATGGTTTTCAGGAGTCCCCACAACCCATTATCCTCATTTATTTGGGAAGGTAAAATAACTGGAACTGAAAGGGAAAATCATGAAATTAGGATTTTCTCTAACCAAACCGCCATTTTGTCGAATCCACATTACTTGATTTTTCACTCACCATAATTGATGAAACATTGAAATACGTTAGGATGATTAAATTTATAACTATTGTATTTTCCCAGGCGAAGCCATGGGCGAAAAAGAGTGAGATTTTCCTGGAACGAAAAAAATTCGTCTTCACATGTTGACTCCAGAAAAATTCTAAATCTCACCAATCGGTGTTGCCTGACGCAACCCGAGTGTGGCCGCTCTCATTTAGTTTGATCATGAAGCCAATTCATTTTTGAATATTTGCGGAACCTAAGGATATATTATAAGAACCGTTTTGTTAATGACTTAACAATAAACAAATGATATTATGGTTTTATTTAATTATTTTGTTTTATTTTTACGACAATTGACAACGAAGCAAACGCCATCTATTGTGGCTCGAATGAACTCTGAACATCGACCCACGCGTAGTTCTGCACCTTGATGCTAGGTGGCACCAACATACTTTGAACAAAATAGATTTTAATTAAAAGCGAAACGCTAATTAGTAGTTCAAAATTTACAACGTCACACTTTGACGTAAGATTTTTTACACCTTTATTACCTGTTATCTCCCGAAAGCCACCATGATTCAAACAGACATTCAAACAAACGTTACTACCAGTGTTGAGGACAATATGTAGAGAAACTTTCAGCTTTTATGAAATAACGAATGCCTGGCACGCGCTGGCTCTCTCTATTAGATATCAATGGTGGTTGACAAGTTTTGTAGAGCTAAGCTTGATCAGGCTATGAATCAGGCAAATTTTTCATTGAAAGATAGTTAACCTTAGGAATTCCGACAGATTTCTTGTAAGTATCCATTTACTGTCTAGAAAAATATATCTTTATTATAAACAAACTCAAGAGGGATTTATTCGTATTGCGCTCCATACAAACGTAATTTCATTCTAATTTGAATAGTAAGCAATTAAAGTAAATCCATTTTTGTGGATACCTACGTTTCTAAAAACTAATCTGTGGCTGTGATTTGCAAGATTTTCATAAAACTTCGGGGTATGAGAGCGGGGGGAGGGGCACACCCGCACGTCACCCACGGTCATCCGCACCGGGTTAGAGCGGGGGCTGTGCGGGTGTGTGGAGCGTTCCCTCCCCGATTGCCATCTCGACCAGTCGCGTACTATAGATATTTGTTATTTACTTCACATGTCAATCAATAACCTCTAGAAATCCAGGGAGTTACAATTTACATAGAGGGACTGTAACGAGGCCACCCCGAGGCGTCGCGAGGCGAACTACATCGTGTCTTGCTTATCTTTATCGGCTACAAAAAGGCGAAGAGTCGCCCTCATAAATTTTTTTTCAAATCTATCACTTCACTACCCATTTTATAATTAATGCGAAATTTGTTTGTTGGGTTATTGGGTTTTTTGATTTCGATTCAAAAGCACTTGTAATAAGTCTACTTGAATAAAGATATATTCTATTCTATTTGTTTGTCCTTCAATGACGTTGCTACAGAGCAACGGCTCGACGTGATTTTTTGCATGAGTTATACTTAATTAAAAACCTGGAGGGTGTCAAAGGCGCTACTTTCCATTCCGGAAAATCAAAGAGTCTCCAGGGGATTTTTAAAAACTAAATCCAAGCGGATGAAGTCACGGGCGTCTGCTAGTTTCGGGCTCCTATTAGTGGAGGGAGTGGGGGGGGCGGGGCACGCAATGACACATCTAACTTTCCGAAGTTATATGTATGTGCGTTTCAAGCAATTGAGTATCAAGCGCTTTAACGGTAAAAAAAAGTCTTCGTTGTAGCTATTCTTCTTCCATTACAAGCTCCCCCACTGCCAAGGACCGCTGTTAGAAATCTCCTACAGAGATTAGTGCTTAACAGTCTACTTCCTTTCTTTTTTTCTTTATCTGCCTGAGAGTTCACCATAATGTTCTCACAGGTATGTGAAGTCTGACAATCCACCCGTAAATCCACCGTATCATGGTCTAAACTCTTAACCTTTCTCAATCTAAGAGGAGACCCGTGCTCAGTAGTGGACCGACGATTGGTCCATGATGATGATGACTATAATATACAAGTACAACTATTCTTTATCACAAAAAATATAAAAAGTTATCTACTCCATAGTTTTCCCTGTCGATTAGCCGGGCTACCGTCAGGCGGTACGGACTTCGATAAGAGAAACGAGATGTCACTGTTTTTTTCTTAAACGTTATTTATACCTTTTTTTATTTCTTTTGTGTATCTCTTCCAACGCGCCGACTTTTGTCTTAAATCAAACATCACGAGCCGTTTTTAATTTTTGAAACAAAAAATCTGTAGGTGATTGTCCCTGTAATAGGCTATTAAACGAAGGAGACCTTCATTATTTTTGAACAGAATTTTTTTTCTGAATAGAGCCGCTGTTTTTTTTATGATTTATGAAATACTAACTGACTCCCGAGTGACGTAACTTCGTCAACGTGGATTTAGGTTAATAAAATCCCGTGGAAACTCTTTGGATAAAAAGTAGCCTATCTCACTTTCCAGGTCTTTAACTAAGTATATATGCCCATGCTAAAATTCACGTCGATCTGTTGCTCCGTTGCGTCGTGATTGAAGACCTGGAGAGTGACATAGGCTACTTTTTATCCCTGAAATCAAAGAGTTCTCACGGGATTTTATTAACCTAAATCCACGTGGGCGAAGCCGTGGACATCAGCTAGTAAGTAAATAGATAACGACATAAGTAGCTAAGTTGCTGTTCATCATTTAAACAGGCAAACGATCGCCAAGGTGCAATTTTACACTGTATAACGGTAGAATCAGTTTAAAGTGCCACTTTAGTGTTCAAAGGCATCACTATAACACATCACGGCACGAAATTGGCATGCAATGCTGCAATTGAGGTATTATGTGGCAATAAACATGGTAACAAGTTGCAACTACACGCCGATGTGGTGGCAGACACTGTTATGAGTCCCGCAAATTGCTATTGCGCTGGAACCATGTCTTATTAACATCGAAATGATGTCTTTTTCATCATCATAATCAACCCATCACCGGCTCACTACAGAGCACGGGTCTCCTCTCAGAGTGAGAAGGGTTTTGGCCATAGTCTACCACGCTGGCCATGTGCGGATTAGTAGACTTCACACGCCTTTGAGAACATTATGGAGAACTCTCAGGCATGCAGGTTTCCTCACGATGTTTTCCTTCACCGCTAAAGCAAGTGATATTTAATTAATCAAAAACGCACATAACTCCGAAAAGTTAGAGGTGCGGGCCCGGGATCGAACCCCCGACCTTCGATTAGAAGGCGGACGTCCTAACCACTAGGCTATCACAGCACGTCTTTTTACGTCAGTCGAAATAAAAATATAGGTACCATCAGCTCGAAACTTCAGTCTAGTGCTGATGTCACTAAAATGGCGGCCACACGCATTAGCAATTTGCGGGACTTATATCGTACCTACTTGTAAGTCCATGTTAACGTAATGGAAATCTAGAAAAACTAGCTTCAATTTGTAGCATAGGTACTTAATTATTATTTAGGTACTCATACCAAGCATATTATTTCGCACTTAGATTTCACCAATTGAAATAATTCTTGGAAAATAAATAATAATACTTATAATTACTTACTTACCACATTCGGCAAAACATAATTTATGAAAATTATTGTTACAATAAAAATATCCGTTTAATTGCCTAACCTCCTCTTTCAACAAACAACTTCAAAGGTCTTAACAAACCTAATTTAAAACTAATCTTCTTAATGAATCACTAAATGTGTTGGTGATCACAAATCTCGAGAACAGCTGAACCTATTTCCCTAATTTTTTTTATAATATTCCTTGAAGTACGAGGATGGTTCTTACGGAGAGAAAAAATTAATTCAACCTCCACCTCAATTTTCTAAACTCCACCCGAGCGAAGCCGGGGCGGTTCAGCTAGTAGATACTTATCTAATAATAAACAATCTAAATTTAATACTCACAATAATAAAAAGACTTGTCCTTACTGACAGACTGATCTAATAGAGAGAGCTTATGTGGACCAGACCTTCGTTTTTTTATAAAAGCTGAAAGTTTCTCTGCGTATCGTCCCCAACACTGGGAGGAACGATCACTGACTATGAAGTTTCGATCATGGTGGCTTTGGCAGATAACAGGTAACAAAGGTTTAAAAAACCTTACGTCAAAGTATAAGCGTAATTTTTTTTTCTTTGGAATAGTATTTGAAATCACGTCATAAGTACATTAACATTTAGTTTCGTGGCAACCCCTGCCAGTCGCCCTTTAACTTTAATAAATTGTTGAATTATCAGCCAAAAGCCAAAGTTTAGATCATGGTGGCTACCATGATACAAACTTCATAGTTGCTGATTGTTTCTCCCTGTGTTGGGAACAATGCGCAGATAAATTTTCAGCTTTTATAAAATAACGAAGGTCTGGCCCTCGCGAGCTCTTAGTCCATAACAACGTCCAGCCATCGTATCTTTCTTTTATAACATAGCTACGCAAAAGTAGAGAATGTGCCTAAGAACTTTTCAACCTGGTTCCTCCTTCACCTTTTTTTTTATTCAGATACAAGTTAGCCCTTGACTGCAATCTCACCTGATGGTAAGTGATGATGCAGTCTAAGATGATATCGGGCTAACCTGGAAGGGATATGGCAGTTTTTATTAAACGCGTACCCCTTTGGTTTCTACACGGCATCGTACCGGAACGCTAAATCGCTTGGCGGCACGGCTTTGCCGGTAGGGTGGTAACTAGCCACGGCCGAAGCCTCCCGCCAGACCAGACCAGAAATTTAGAAATTATAAAATTCCAAACCCCTGCCAGAAATCGAACCCGGGACCTCCCACTAATAAGACCACAGCGCTCACGACTGCGCCAGGGAGGTCGTCAAAAACCTTTCTACTATCGTACCGCAAGGCATAGTCAAGGTCTGCACCCATACGTAGTCGAAATTCCACGGATACGTACGAAGCGATTTGCCTCCTCATTTCTGATTCATTCAGCATCAGTTTTCCCCTCCAATTATAATATGGGTACCTTCAAGTCAAGAGTGAATAGGCATCTTCTAGGCAAGCGCGCTGTCTGATTGCAGCCAAGCGCTTGTCTATACTTAAATTAAAAAAAAAATTGATTAGCCCGGAATCGAACTCCCGATTAAAAGGCGGACGTCTAACCACTAGGCTATGACGGCCTATTCCTTATGCCTTATTAAACTTATTTCAACGACGACGACGCCCACTATAATAGCACCCCCATAGCTTTACACACGATTGTCTCATCCTAAATCTATAATTTAAAAAATACACAGACGTATGAAGTCCAAAACATAACCCATGTAGGGTTTTATTAAGGTCTAAGCTATTAACAATTCATAAAAAACTCCATCGACATCAATCCCATCACGAAAATAAATAAATAAATCGGTCATGTGTGAGTCGTACTGCCACACGAAGGGTTCCGTACCATCGTATAGGAAATAACACTTTAATTTTTTTTAAATTTCATGGTGGCCATTTTGAAATTTTTATTATATACTAGATAATGCCACGACTTCGTCCGCGTGGATTTAATTTTCAAAACCCCGTGAGAACTCTTTAATTTTCCGGGATAAAAAGCCTGTCCTTCCCTGGGACCGACGTAAGCTAACTCTGTGAGTACCAAATTTCATGAAAATCGATTGAACTGTTGAACCGTGAAAGTTAGCAGCCATACAGACAGACAAACAGACAGACAGACAGACAGACTGACGGACAGACACACTTTTGCATTTTTAATATTAATATGGATTGGTTGTTACTACTCCTAAAAGAAGGCTCCAACCTCCTAGGAGCTACTGTAAACTCAAGTTATTTGAAATAAATTATTTGAATTAATTGAATTAATAAAAATACACATTCTGTGAAAATTTCAACTCGTTACCTATTCCATGATAGGCAGTGGCGTGCAGGTCATAGAGGCATAAATGCACTGCTTACCCCAGTTGTAATAGCTCAATGCAAATTTTACATTATGATCTGCCAGTAAAGGTTCCTACCTAACTAATGCCTACCCTGACTTCAAACCCTGTGCAAGCCACTGATGATAGGTAGGTACTAGGTACAGCCCGCTGACAGACAGATGTACGGATGGACGGGCGGACAGCGGAGGCTTAGTAATAGGGTCCCGTTGGCAACCTTCTGGTACGGAACCCTAATAAAAACGGGTTATCCACTCCATGTATTTTTTGTTATTTCGTTTTTGACACAAAATTTTATAACTGGCGATGATATTTTGCGTCTTAATGGAGTTCGCGCTGATTCGCTTCGAATTCAATTGGATTAATTTGATTGTTTTTTGGGTTCCGGAGTACAATATCGACCCTTGTAGTTTCGTTAAGTCATTCGTCTGAGTTACAGCCATTAAAACATAGTTATACTAGCTGATGCCCGCGACTTCATTCGCGTGGATTTACGTTTTTCAAAATCCCGCCGGAACTCTTTGATTTTCCGGGATAAAAAGTAGCCTATGTGTTAATCCAGGGTATAATCTATCTAAATCCGTTCAGCCGTTTTTGAACATCCAAACATCCACAATTTCACATTAGTAGGATAAATCTGTTACGTACTATATAGGTATATACGGTTTACGAGTAGGTATACAAATACCTAGGTATATTTTATATAAAAAAACTTGTATGTACAAAGTAAAACTTAAAATCGACTCACCAATCAGTCGAATTTTTGATCGAATTAAAATCATAAAAAATAAACACACTATATAGGTATTATAACCATTTATTCACAGACTGCAAAAATCATAAGCTTGTAGGAGAAAGACCAAAATTAAATCGATTTATCGACATGGCAGTTGGAACAGTGTTTTTATGAAATTCTTTTAATTACTTTTATTAATTACTGGCGAGTGTTCGGTAGCGGAATTCGCTTATCTTTATAGGCGATCGAGGTACTATATTACCCGGGCGCGGCGTGCGTGTGCCAAGATGTAGGTACGCATT
The DNA here is from genome assembly GCF_902806685.2 of Maniola hyperantus. Lineage (NCBI taxonomy): Eukaryota > Metazoa > Arthropoda > Insecta > Lepidoptera > Nymphalidae > Maniola > Maniola hyperantus. The sequence continues at coordinate 12,303,233 of NC_048544.1, read as the reverse complement.
CTAGATGTGACAAAGAAAACTACTATTAGCGTTTACACTATCGTGAGTGATTTTCATTATATATATCACACACCGGCTTTACTCACGTGTTTACTTGACGTTTTCTCGACTAGTTTCGAACCCATCCGGGGTCCTTTTTCACAGGGACTCAGTTTGCGCACGCGTCGCGGTCGAGACTGCGCGCGGCGCGAGCCGCTGCCTGCACTACCTCGATGTCGACTAAACACGTGAGTAAAGCCGGTGTGTGATATATTATGTAAAACTACTATACTCTATCCATGGTAAGAAGTTAGTATAGGGGTCTCTCTATTACTAATTCCATACAAATGACAGTGAAAAAAATCTCGGTGGGCGTTTTGAGACACCAACCAATCACTAACAAAACTATGAATTGAATTTCGAATGTTATTTGAAAACATTTTTGGATTGAATTTCGAATGTTTTTTGAAAACATGTTCGTGATTCAAAATGGTTAACACCTACTGAGGTTTTTGTCTCTATCATTTGTATGTGAACTGATTACGTAACAGAGACATGGGTATACTTACTTCTTCCCGTGGATAGGATATACTATTATGTCGCATACGGTAAAGGGACTACTAATAATAAACTTCATAATATGACTAACCGGATAGGTCAGGTTGCATATATCACTCATGAAATCAAGCGCCTCTATAGACTAGGCTACAAAAGACTATACCTTCATCACCTGCATCTACAAATCATGTCTTTAGAAGCTAAGCTCATTGGGGCTTAAAAGCCAGTTGACGAAAAACTTATTAAGTAGGTATTTTTTAAACAAATATAAAAGGTACTGTGTAGTGTAAGAAACCTGTACGTGCATGGAGGATACCATTACATATCTGTTTTGCGGATTTTGCATCAAAGCGTCACGTTGTAAAAAACGCGAGAAAACTATCAGGTCTATTTACTATTCACTATCTAATTATTCAGCTCAGTGTATCTCTCAACTTTAAACTGCCTCATTACGTGTACATACCTTACAAACTTTATACAGTCTAATTACTTAACATGAGGTTTTCAAGGTAAGCCGTAAGGCGCTTAGTAGAAAGGGAAAATAAAAGTTTTAATATTTTTTTTTAAATTCACCTTGTTTTCGTGATGAATTTTTACATGGTTGCTTGCAACTTGCACCGTGGCTTAGCAGTCGAGTTTAAAAATTTATTTTTTTATTTGCCCTCTACCTGAACTTTTTAACAAGACTACAACTTTCACTACAGCTGATCGATTTCGTAATACTTGCATCAATCATTATTACAATCGCAATCGTTGCGATTGGCTGAATTGATGGTATTCTTCTTGTAACAATATATTATAGCCAATAGTGAGCAAGCATCATCCAATCAGAGGTAATTGCGATCGTGACATTGTAGCTGTCATTCTACCGCAATCGAGCACCAGCTTAAAAGGTTTAGTAACACCAAACAATTAGTCAGAAACAAAACAATAAAATAAACCTGAAATCACGTAACTTACACCCACATGGCTACAAATACAGACTAATGACTGTTCCAATGGCTCTAAATCCGTGGCCGCCCACATATTGACATAACACGTTTTTCCTCGCATTTGTCCTGGTATTTTAATTTAGTACAGAGAAGCTTTTATTTTTTACATCTGTTAAACTTTATACAATAAAGTTAAAAGGTAGGGCCAATAAATTCATGATAACGACACATTTACTTTCGGTTTAGTAGAAATCATCAATGTAGGTACATATTAAATAATTTTTAAATACATATCAAAAATTGCGCAACGGGCAGGAATCGAACCTGCATCTTCTGGGTTCGCGCCCGATGCCTTGACCACTCGGACACGGTCTCGCTTACTGCCAGTGACGAAATTGGTGATAATATGTATGTTAACTCAGTACTGAAGCGACTCTTTCACTGTTTTGTGTTTAAAACACTAAAAAAATTATAAAATATATAGGTACATATTCCTATACAAATCTTTTAACTTGAAGGGTGTAGACTGTTGATTCATCATCATTATCATCAACTGATAGGTCTCCTATAAAGACATCCACACGCCACAGTCTTGCGCCGCCTGAATCCAGCGGCTCCAATCAGTCGCAGACTCGTCTGATGTCGTCCTTCCACCTAGTGGGGATCTTCCAAAGCTGCGTCTACCGGTGCGAGGTCGCCATTCCAACACCTTGAGACCCCAACGTCTATCGGTTTTACTATCTAAGTATGTGCCATGCCCATCGCCACTTCAGCTTCGCAACCCGTTTAGCTATGTCGGTTACTCTAGTTCTCCTACGGATCTCCTCATTTCTGATTTGATCACGTAGATAAACTCCGCACATAGCTCTCTCCATCGCCCGCTGAGTGACTCTGAGCTTTCTTATGAGGCCCATAGTTAGCGACCATGTCTCGGATTCATAATTTGTCATCACTGACAACACACACTGTTCGAAGCTCGAAGCTTCCTGAACGCTTGACTGTTGATTAGAACATAATAATTAGTTATTTACAGTACCTACCTACATTAATGGTAGATATATCTTAGGAGTAGATAGATACCCAAGTAGATTGTAAGCGACGACTTATTCCTATACACTGGTAACGGGCCACCATTTTTTAAAACATTCTCGTAGATGTCGTTTTACTCAAAGGTGCCAAAACTTTTTTGAGTTCAAACTGCAAAGTTATACTAACCATAAAAAAGTGGTCAAGTGTGTGTCAGAAACTCAGAACTCGCATAAGTAAAATTTGGCTTTTTCGTCTCAAAAGGTTGCCGACCCCTGGTCTATATGAATCTATAAAGGCTCCTTGTTTAACTACGGAACCCAAAAAATATAGCCAGCACTCAATATTATCCTTACCTATTTAATTCGGTAGAGCATGTGTAAACTGTTAAATAGTTAAAGGTGTAGTCGTTTATGAAACATTTATAAGGTAACGGCCCATTAGCTTTAATGTTATTAATTGTTGGAAGCGTTGCCAATTGTTACTTACATAAATACATGATACCTATTATGCTTGTTTTATTTATGTTTTACTAGCTTTTCGTCCGCGACCATTTTAGGTTTTTAAAGTCTCGTAATCCTTTGGTTTCTCGGGATAAAAGTATCCATTTCCACAACGTAATCAGCTGACGCGTGACAAAAACGGACAAGCAAACAGACATGTTTTGCATTTATAATAGGTATGTATAATCGCAGACTGGGTAGGTACGTACATTTGTTGTAAGGGGCGAGTGAAATCACACGTCATACGAATCGATAGTCTGATAGATATCGCGTGGAGTGCAGGCGTAGAGGCCGCTATGGCAATGTCGGCTGATTCTCGTGAAAGCCGAGTTGAGTCGTTGACGCCCAGTGGCACCATTTAATGCATTACTATTGCTAATTTTTAGATTAAACTGCCTGTAGTGTAAGTACCTACCTAGTAAGAAATTAAATTTTGTGTGCTCTACATAAAAATCTTAAGTTTTTACAATCTAGACTCAGTGGTCTTTTAATCGCAGACTAGGTGGGTTTAACGCGTAAAATTTAACTCCTCAGGCGCCGTTAACTTTTCGTCTCAAATTTCATGTCAAAAGTACGATTTTAGGCCTTATTTTAAAAATGAACCGTACTTTTGACATGACAGTTGACCCACAGAATTAAAATGGTGCGTGAGGAATCATTTTTTACGGACTATAATATGTGCATTTGTTGCAGTGCGTGTAAGGTGCGAGTGAAATCCCACGTCATACGAATCGATAGTCTGATAGATATTGCGTGGAGTGCAGGCGTAGAGGCCGCTATGGGAAACTATAGCGATGTCGGCTGATTCTCGTGAAAGCCGAGTTGAGTCGCTAACGCCCAGTGGCACCGTTTAATGCATTATTATTGCTAATTTTTAGATTAATCTGCCTGTAGTGTAAGTCCCTACCTAGTAAGAGATAAAATTATGTGTGCTCTACATAAAAATCTCAAGTTTCTACAATCTAGACTCAGTGGTCGCAGACTAGGTGGGTATAACGCGTAAAATTTAACTCCTCACGCGCCGTTAACTTTTCGTGTCAAATTTCATGCCAAAAGTACGATTTTAGGCCTTATTTTAAAAATGAACCGTGCTTTTACCGTTAACCCTCGGTACGCGAGTCTGACTCGCACTTAGCCGGTTTTTTGATTCAATGACTATAATTAAATCTCCGTTTAGCTAATACCAAAGTGTAAAGTGCGGTGGAACCGAGCCATTCGCGGGCGAAGCCACAAGAATGCGTCAACGTGTGAACAGATGCACCTCCCCCCCTACGTACACCTCACCCCTTCCTTTAAGCGAATTTCGCGATGACCCCCCAATTACTGACGGTAATTGACACAGGGGATGCTACGCCTTTACGCAAACAGTGTATTTTACCGCGGAATGTACGACTAGTTTCAGATTTTTTTTTCGAGTTTCAACTATCTTAACTTCAAAGAAATTTAAACTCTATTGTTTTGGAATTAAAGTTGATTATTGATTGTATAAGAGGTTAAGGCCTTTTGGCGTTTTGGTAAGGGATGTGTGCGTTAATTAGGATAATGTTCTGGCGCTCACTAGGACAGGCTAGGCGACGCGTTTTACTTGCCTGTCTTTTTTCGCACGTTCATTATTCTTTTACGCACGGAGATTTTAGTGGGGTTTGGGGTAGAGAACTTCATTACATTTGGGGAGTAGTTTGCCTTTTCGTCTCAAAGTTTTTTGAAATTCGGCTGAATCCTAATGTAGCGAAGACACAGTCTAAGTAAGAAGGTACCTACGTATGTATCTACGTAGCTTAGGCACCGAGCCCAAAAATGGTCTGTGTACGTTGGTAAGTATCTACCAATATAGTACGCGACAGATCGAAATGGCAATCGGGGTATGAGGCGGGGTAAGCTCCGCTTGAAATAAATACCAAATTTTTCAAGTCAACAGATAAAGCGTAGCTATAGCTATGCTAGTATAGGGTAGCTATAAAACTATTAAGTTGTTGCTATGAAGTCTACTAGCTGATGCCCGCGATTTCGTATGCGTGATTAAAAATTCCGTAGTAGCTCTTTGATTTTCCGGAATAAAAAGTGGCCTATCTCACTCACCAGGGTCTTTAACTATACCCATGCAAAAAATCACGTCGAGCCGTTTGCTCCGTTGTGACGTGATTGAAGAATAAACCAACAAATCAACAAACAATAACACATTTATAATATGGTTAGTGAAATATGGGTAGTGATCATATTATGGGTAGTGATAGAATAGAGACGTGGAGTAGAACTGTATAGATGCGGTATAGACAATCAGTGAGAGCGTTAATACAGCATTCATAGCGACGCATTGAGGCAGCAAGCCCTCTCTCTCGTGGATTTAATGACCGTTTTTATTTATAATTAGCCCTACATGGTGACGTCGATGTCAACCGCATGCATGCATACGAGTATTATGCGTACCTGCCTGCGAATTACTGGCATTTTTAAACAATCGTTTATTGGATTCGAGCGACTTGTAGTGGGATGCAAGGAGTACCTATAGGAGTGTATTAAAATTGTTATTAATTGTAACTGAAATTACTTAAATATTAAAACGTACCTACCTACCGACCTATTAACTGTTGCACCCAGCTTCGTCCGCGTGAATTTAGATTCTTCCATGAGTGACTTTTCTTTTGGTTTAAAATGTAGCCAATGGGGCCGATTCTCTTGTACACTGTCTATGAGCTAAACTAAATTAACAGGTCTAAATCTAGTGCTATCGTTTTCCGCGAGCAACATTATGAAAGGGTTAGCAATAGATTTAGACGTGCCATTTTAGTTTAGTTTAGAGATTGTGTACACAGTACAATGGAATCAGCCACAATATCGCTCTTCAGCTTTTATACCTACTGTAGGCAGAAAATATTGTACATTGGACCTTTAGAATGAGATTTCGGCTTTGTAGAGCGTTGTCTCTGTCACTCATACCTATGCGACGTTTTCTCGGTACTATACCTAAAGCGAAGCGGAATAGTGGGCAGGTGCTAGTCCGTTAATTTTAATTAGTTTATGTATAAACCTAAAAAACTGTTAAGGTGTATGTAGGTAACGTTAACTTAACAAGTCATTCAATTCAATTCAAATGCAGTATAGTAAGTTATAAAAAGTTAAAAACTGAATACAATACGTTATAAATTAATAGAATTGACGCTTTACTTCAGCTAAAACATCTGCATAATATAATAATTAATATGTAGGTAAGTATGTTTTTAAACTTACAATAATTACCACTATAATTATTATGGTAAACATATTAATTTCTTCCAATAACTTAATTAGATGCTGTGTAACTAGGAATGTTAGATTTAAAGTAGGTACCCGTTTCTCTACCTGAATAAAATAGAGCTCTATTAAATAATTCCTAAACAATTTTTTTTTAATTTATTAGGATACATAATTTAAATTAAGGAGGTATGTATATGTATTTAGAAATGTATCTATTAGGAACAATGTTATTATAGCACAAGTAAAGGGAAAAATCGGAAACCCTAGAATTTGTGGTGACATCACAAAAAATCTCACATACCTATTGTTATTTCTTGTCTAATGCCTACGATAATAATATTATGGAACCACAGATAAGGGAAGTACGGTACGGAACCCTTCTTCTGCGAGTCCTACTCACACTGAACCGTGATTAGCAAAATCGATTCTAGTAGATAGGCCTAGGGACACGGGAGAAAATCTCGCGGCGAGACGAAGTTTCTTCAAATGCCAGAAAGTCATGTTTAAGTCATAAACTTTAATTTATTCAATGAATATTAGGTACAGACAGCGAGCATCAACTCCTTTTTAGGGTTCCGTACCTCAAAAGGAAAAACGGTACCCTTATAGGATCACTTTGTTGTCTGTCTGTCTGTCGGTCTGTCAAGAAACCTACAGGGTACTTCCCATTGACCTAGAATCAAGAAATTTGGCAGGTAGGTAGATCTTATAGCTGACATTCGAGGAAAATCTGAAAACCGTGAATTTGTCACATCACACAAAAAAAATTAAATTGTAGTCATGAACTAATAATTAGTATTTTCAATTTTCTAAGTAAGTTAGCTATATCAAGTGGGGTATATATAACCTACATTCTAAAACAGATTTTTATTTATTTTTAGGCATGATAATTTTTGTTTTATCGCACAAAATGTCGATAAAATACGATTGTAATACGGAACCCTCAGTGCGCGAGTCTGACTCGCACTTGGCCCGTTTTTTTATTATAATAGGTATAGAAATAGTCTATTCTAAATCCGCCAATCTTTGAAGCACTGCTGAAGACCGCTCGCGCCACCTTATAAGTGTCCTACGCCATACCTAGGCAACCCATTGTATGACGCTAACTCAGCCATTTAACACCACACATCGAAAATCGACTCTACCACCAGCAGATAAAGTCCAAATTCCAATGTAGGTGCATATAAATGTCGAGTATTTAGGACCTAGGTCAACAAATGTAGATATTATTCCGGTTTTTAGAGTTCCGTACTTCGAAAAGAAAAACGGAAACCTTATCACTTTGTTGTCTGTCTGTCTCTCTGTCTTTCTGTCTGTCTGTTTGTCTGTCTGTCAAGAAACATATAGGGTACTTCCCGATGACCTAGAATCATGAAATTTGGTAGGTAGGTAGTCCTGTAGCACACGTAAGGGGAAAAATCTGGAAACCGGTTTTGTGGTTAACACAAAGATATTAAAATGTGTTCATGAACAAATAATTAGTATTTTCAAAGTAAGATTAATATACCAAGTGGGCTATTATTTGAAAGGGCTTTACCTGTACATTCTAAATCATAATTTAATTTATTTTTATGTACTCATACCTACTTAATAGTTTTTGATTTATCGTGCAAAATGTCCAAAAAATGCGACTGTAAGTACGGAACTGTCGGTGCGTGAGTCTGACTGGCACTTGGCCGGTTTTTTTTGTTGATAACTGAATATGTATGTGTAAAATTGTTATGTCGTGGTGTTTTGTATCTATTAATAAGTATGCATTGAATATAGATGTTGAAACGGCTGTGAATATTTGAGATGGACTTTTTGTAGAGGATGGACGGTTAAGTGTAAACTGTTACAAGTTTACACTTAACCGTCATAGTAAAGGTAAAAAAGTAAAATTTACTTTACTGTAGGTACACCAAAAACAAATCAATAGAAATACAACAAAGATAGCATGTACAATAGGCGGCCTTATTGCTAAAATAGCGATCTCTTCCAGGCAACCTTAGGGTAGAAGATATTATAAAAGTTAAAGAAAGCGGAAGGGGTGTACTAATAAAATAAAGTAAATACACATAATATTAATTATTTTAAAAAGTAGACTATATCACTCTACAGGGTCTTTAACTATAGGTACCTAGTACCTACCCATGCAAAAAATCACGTCGATTCGTCGCTCGGTTGCGACGTGATTGAAGGACAAACCAACGAACAAAAAAACCAATAAACCAACAAACTAACAAACAAACACACTTTCGCATTTATTATATAAGGGTACTGGTATACCTATGAGAGTACAGATAGGTACTAGCCTAGTCCTTCTTTATAGCTTACATTCCGGAGAAGGAATTCCGTACGAAATTTCGTCAAAATTGGTTAAACGGAAGAAGCTAGCAGACGATTGGACAGACAGACTTTCGCATTTATAATATTAGTATGGATTAAAAGTTGAGTATAAAGACGACATTTATTCACCAGATTTATCAAAAAATACAAGTTTACCGCAAATTATCTGTACCTAAAGGTGGATCCACACATGCCGCCGGGTTGGGCCGGCGCGCGGCTTTACCGGCGGTATGGAGCCAATTTTTTATATCATTGCCGCTGTAGGCCGCAGAAGCCGCAGTATCGCTGTGATTATCGTTGAAGTTAGTGGCGCTCGGCCCGCGGCAATGCCGGAGAGTAACATCCGCGGCTTTGTTGTGTGCCGGCGGCACGCCCGAGCCGGGCTGGTGTGGGTCTACCTTAATGTAAATAGATAGAGCTTATTAAATACAATGGTTCCTATGTTACAATTTAGCACACGAATATAATAATTTATAAATGCTTCTTCTCTAAGAAAAGGCTTTCATTTAAAACGTGTAAAGATAAAGAAAGAAACATTTGTTTCATTTAAGAAACGTGCAGCGATAATTTTTAGATTTGAAAGCAATAATTTTCGTAAGTAATATCTGTGCTATAGACAATAGTTGGTTGTTCAATCAAAACAACGGACAATTGGGCATGCACAAAACGAAAAGGTGACTGATTGAGACTGACTGACTGATCTATCAAGGCACAGATCAAACTACTGGACGGATCAGGCTGAAATTTGCCATGCAGATAGCTATATATTATGACGTAGACATCCGCTAAGAAAGGATTTTTGAAAATTAAACCCCTAAGGGGGTAAAAATTAAAATAGGGGTTTGAAATTTTTGTAGTCTACGTGGACGAAGTCGCGGTCATAAGCTAGTTTGTTATAAAGGGCTACTCAAAAAATTTCGAAATTGTAATTTTTTGCGTTTTTGTGTGACTCAAATGTGGCTATACCGCACACTGTTGAACTGATTAGTTAGAGGTAATATTCCACACTGCACAGTAAGCCAAAAAGTAACCGCCTGATCAAACCGCGCACCCTTAAACCAACATAGCAGTGCAACGTACCCTAACCACTATTAAATGATCTCCAGTCGACATTGCAGTTCCACACAATCAGATACCTTGCAAAATTTGACACTTACTGACCAGTGTGAAGACCCTTCGGTTGCATACAAGTCCGAGTTTTTGATATCCGAGATTTGACGTAGTGTAGTTCATTTTAAAGTGGTTGTACTAATGTATTAGATTACAGCGACGGGAGTCGGGGTTTCAGGGTGTTTTTAGCTTCGTGTTACGTAATGATGTTGTCAACGTCCTATACCACAATCCTCAATAAGTAGTTAGGTAGATATATAATTGCTTCCATCGACAATCTTTCATCAAAGCCGGCTTAGAACATAATCAAATGGAAAAAGCATCACAGTCATATAATTTTATCAAATTAAATAAAATTCCTTGCAATTTTGATCCCGAAAATTTTATGGTTCCGTACCTCAAAAGAAACTCACTTCGTTGACCGTTGTCTGTCTGTCTGTCGTGTGTGTGAAGAAACTTATAGGGTAGTTCCCGTTGACCTAGAATCTTTGGCATGTAAGTAGATTTTATAGCAGACATTAAGGAAAAAACCCTAAAACCGCGAATTTGTAGTAACAACACAAAAAAAAATTGGTCGTGTTGTGATATATTATGTCAATTTAGAGTATTTGCATCCTTTTCTTTTTAAAATTGCTGAGAAAATGAATTTTTACAAAATTAACCTAAAATACACAAAATATAGAAGGCCAAACATATGTCACGGCCCAAACATGCCTCAAACATAAGTCACGACGCGGATGAGGCTGCTTAAATCCCAGTTAAATGTGCTAGCACTTGTTATTCCGAACGAACCACAACACGGCACGACATCAATCAGCCTGACTTGGATCAGTCGTGGTCGTCACGTACGGACGATAAATCCGAACCTAATGAGCAGTAAACTACGTTCACACTGACTCGTGAACATAACTTTAATAATATTACAAAATCAGCAATAATCGAGGACTAAAACAATTATTTTGATAAACAAAATCTGGATCATTAAGTGGACTCTTAAGGGGGGGAAAAATTTGGAGCTTAGACTGCTTAAATGTAGGGTTTTTAACCAGATATATAGGCTTGCACTTGACTGCAATCACACCAAATACATAGTAGGTGATAATGCAGCCTAAAGTGAAGCGCACTGCCTAGAAGATGCCTATTCATTCATCAGGTATTCATTCGTCAGGTATCAGAATTTGGTCGACAATATCAAAATCTCCCCGATTTCTATTATAATTAACGAAAACGACAGGTGAAAAACCGGAGGTTATAAAAGAGACGGATTAGGAGCTTACATCGACCACTAATCATGTTGTTTCACACCAAATACAGTGCGACAAGGCTCTCTTGGCACTTGAATGACATTGACAGGCGGGCGCTGTTGGATAACAAAGGCCTACAAAGGCTTAGAATATTCAAACAAAAACAAAGGGGACACTTGACGGCAACGTTAGTTCCGATTTTAGCCACGCGCCAAGATAGCCTTGTCGCACTGTACCAGAATGTGCTGTTTACAGTTTTTTTTAAAGAATATTAGCCATGTTAAATGACTAATATTCCCCTTTGCTCTCCAACTAAGCGTCAAGCTTGTGCTAGGAGTAGGTACGACAATAGTGCAACGGGCGGGGTTTGAACCGTCGACCTTTCGGTTTTCAGTCCACTCCTCTACCCGTTGAGCTATTGAGGCTCTAAATTAATTATATTTTCTTATAACCTTGTAAGTTCAAGATTTAGTTCTCAATTTTGTTAAAACTGACATCATCAGAATCATACCATCTTAGTGCTGTTTGCTTGTCGTGGTAAACCATATTATATTCATGCAAAGAATTATAATTCCTCCAGGTGTAATATTGAGAAGACAACACCTTGCAACGCGCACTTCTAAAATTTCGCGGTTTATTAAAACCACAAAATATAATACATTGAGCTTTAAGACTTCACTTACCACCACTAGGTACTTCGTTGAAATATTGTGTAATATCTAATTATTATAACATGGATCGTATTATGAACAAAGACGCAAATAGAGATGAAAGAGACGGTAATGGTGTAAATTTAAATTAGCTAGTTTTCTTAATTTTTTTATCGTTTTCTATCGAAAGAAAAATTGTTTTCAGTGCAGGTACCTGCAGAGAGTCTAAAATTATTTATAACGAGGCAAAGTCAATAGCGTTAGGTTATTTTATTCTTGTAAACATAATAACAAATCCCTTACCACCAAACGTAGGAGGACTTGAATCTATAGAGCAGTTAAGATAAAAGGACAATTCCGCTTTGCAGACAAATGTTCCCACAAATGAAGTTCCGCGTCTCCGGATTGGACGCGAAAGCGAAATACATCCTCCTGCTGGACATCGTCGCAGCTGACGACTACCGATATAAGTTCCACAACAGGTAGACTATACTGCAGGGAACCATCATACGCATCACTTACCCTATCGCCTTCTTTGTACCGACTGAGAGCTTGGTGTCCATAACATTAAACTGCTAGTCCATTAACATGCCAGAAGCTAATAGGAATCCCCGCAGAAATTCGTATTGGTGTCTGGCATATAACACCGACTGATCGTCGATTGGAGATGCTGCCATCGAATCGAGAACCGTTACACGCTTCTTCATTAAGCTTGTGATTCCGCCCACACATTGCACTAGTTCCCACCAATTTAATTCCGATACGCTCTTAATTGTCTGTAAACAATCCGTAACTACGCTCAATTTAAGGGCAACGACATAACGGAAAGCTTCGCCTGGAATCGCCCGACGATTAAGGATTCAACGCGCATCCAATGGGTAATATCATTAAAATATCTTTGTTTCAAACGCCGCAGCGTAAAAAGCGGACCGAGCAACATCGGAGGTGAGCAATATGGAGCGAGACATTTTACAAGACTAACTCAAGGACTCAAAGGAGTTCAGATAAAACAAAAGGTGTGCCCGCAAATACAATTCTTCCGGACAACAGCATCTAACTTTCAGAGTCGCATCCGAAACCGATAATCATCGTATTTGATCGTGTACATTGTTTAATTCCCGATGACATGACGCGATAAGCCGCCTCTCTGTTTAATGTCGAACCCAAGAATCAAAACCGCCGACGCGCAGGTTTGGCAACATCGAGATGCGACCGATAAACTTCCATTTAATATCCGTTAATTAATACGACTCGAGCATTCCGATCGAAAATTCGTCTGTGACTCAGCCGTAAACCGATACCGTCGCCGACAAAGGGACCGGCCGTCTAACGCCGTTAATATGATAATTAATTATTACAAATCACTGACATGTAAATTGTTCGCGAGATAGTTGCTTGATTGAAAATTTCTCAGGGTATTAGCTGAATCTGTTAAGTTTATCTGGTCTAACAGTAGAGTACTATAGATATTTTGTCGTAAGTGCACATTCGGTCACGTGCGGTGGTCACGTTTCGCGACAACACAAAACCGCACAATGGTTGCCACCTTGCCGTTTTTGGTTCGTTTTGGCGCATACAATTTTTACTCGTCGCAAACGCTCAGCAACACCTCACTAAAGCCGCCGCCGCGTTAATTGGACCACAAATGGAAATCTAGTACAATAAAAACGATAAATTCAAAACAGACTCCATTTTACCTCGTAATAAGGAGTTATTTGAAAGTTTAATAAACTACCGAGCACCAAATTTATGTAAATATCTCTAATGAGTGCGGTACGAGATCACAAGCTGAAACAGCAGTGTGTGGAGATCAAACGGGCACAAAAAGTGAAACTAGTCTAGCGGCATGTCTCACAATCGACGCGATGTCAAATCGTTGTCGCAAAGGACAACTCCATGTTTTTCTCTCGTATTGCTTGCAGACGTATGTTTCCTGCCTACAAAGTTCGCGTTTCTGGTCTTGATAAAAAAGCAAAATACATTTTGCTAATGGACATCGTAGCTGCCGACGATTGCAGATACAAATTCCACAACAGGTATAAATAAAGAGGATATGAAGGAATTAAATTAAAATAAGGATATCGTAGCGCTTGTGGCCGGTAACACTGATCGAACGGATTTATCTTATTTTAATGTAATTCGCAAAAGAACGATGAGGCAAGAAGCATGCGTAATAGATGTGAACGATAGGGATCTGCGCGGCGTAATAAACTTTTTCTAGCCAATTCGTACGGCACCTGTCGGTTTTTCTTGATGTCTTCGTTTTTCTGTTAACAAACCGGATATTTTGCGGTACAATGCCGTCTTTGAACACTGTTCTAATTTCAAATCTCATCACGTATCGTTACTCGGTTTTCGAATTGTAATCGTCGATTCGTTGGCGCGGATTTATCTTCATACCTTCAATATTCCGCTGTACGCAGACCTCTTTTATTCACATTGCTTGTAACGTATTGTAGATTACTACTATTTTCATCATCAGATATCGAATGCATGAATCGTGGTATTTATATGCACTTATTGTTACTCCTCGAATCCTATCACCATCAAGGTTTAATTTTAGTGCATGCAGCAAAACATTTTAGGTCTTTTTTTTTTTTTTGAAGTTATAAAATTTTTATTAAATAAACTATTAATAAACTTAAATCTAGGTCTTGATTACTTGAGATTACTTATTTCCAAGCCTTACTGGTTGCCACGCTTTTAACTTGTGTATAAAGGTTGCTTTGTTTATAACATCATAACTTTAATAATTTATGCAGCCACCTGTCTTGAACCCGTGTGCTCTTTTTAATTAAAAATTATTTTCACTTTCATTAGTAGATGCTTAATTAGTTTTTGGCTATCGGTGTGATTTATTGAACTTGATTAGGTATAATTATGTGCCATTTTAAATTATCATGTGCAGACAGTAAAACTAACTTTTTGAATTTTAAACGGGCAATTTAGAGAGGAGAAATTGGCATGCTATTCTGAGCTCTTAGTGCAAGTTGTCCAATAAACTGAGCTGATTTAATTTGCAAAAATTGTAACAAGATGTAAAATCCATCTTCTAAAGAAGTTTGCCTCTTCATACTAATTAACAGATCTACCCAGCGCACACAGTTTACCGCCATAGTTTGACAGTTATAGTGTGACGATCGCAACCATCTCTGATTGGGCGACACCCTCTCACTCTCTCACTTAATGGCTGAAATACATTATTGCAGAAAGAATACCATAAATTCCGCCAATTACAGCAAATTGATGCAGTTTTTCGTAATTGACTAGCTGGACCTCTGAAGTCTGAATTGACTATTGTTACTTGTTCAACATACAGTCCAGAGTCCTCATCATCATGCTCAACCCATCGCCACGCCGGCCCACTATTGTTTCAGAATGAGAAGGATTTAGGCCGCCGCGCTAGCCAAACTTGTGTCTAGTGGATTGGTTTCACACATCTTTGAGAATTAGATTTGAGATTATGGAGAACTCTAACTCTAAGGCATGCAGGTTTCCTCACGATGTTTTCCTTCACCGTTAAAGCAAGTGATTTTTAATTGCCTAAAACACACATAACTCCGATAAGTTAGAGGTATGTAGGTACATGCCTAGGACCGAACCCCCTACAGCAACTCTTTGTCTCTTCTCGTACACCACGAATCGACGCGCGACGTATACATATAGTATGGGTATCGGTGGTGCATCTCGATTTATCGATATTTTCGAATATAGTCATATAAGGCACCATCTCCACGGGCGAGCGAATCGGCATAGTCTCGTCGTGTGACAAAACTCGAGTGCCACTCTCCATAGAACGAGACTATCGCCGCGATTCTCTCGTTCGTGGAGATGGCGCCTAAATGGTTCTCTTGTAGGATTTATTAATCTTGTTCCTTTGTTCCCGGAGTCGGTGGATGGTAGCCGGCAAGGCGGACCCTGAGATGCCAAAGAGGATGTACATCCACCCAGACTCGCCGTCGACGGGCGAACAGTGGATGCAGAAGGTGGTCTCCTTCCATAAGCTGAAGTTGACGAACAACATCAGCGACAAACACGGATTCGTGAGTACCTGCTTCTTTGGACTGCTTGGAATCAGTGGATGTAACCAATACCTAACGTATCAATTATATCAAAATTTGTTTAATTTAGCAATATGGCAAATTGGGTATTTTCCTACTTTTGAATTTGATAAATATTATTACTTTATTATAAATTAGAATAAAAATAATTACGTACGCTGAAAAAATATTGAAATCCAACAAAGATTTACAAAGTTACAGGCATTTTAGTTAAGTATAATTGGAATCAAATACCCAATTCTGCAATCTGTTGTACACAATCTCTGAACTAAATTAAAATTACAGCGCTAAAATCTAGCGCTATCTTTTAACGCAGCATTATGAAAGGGGTAGCTTACATTTTATACCTGTCATTTGAGTTTACAGATTGTGTTCAATAGAATACACATTAGCAACTTTTTATATAATTAAAAGTAGGTAGGTATATGTCACATTTGTCTCAAGGTAGCTGCTATTACAATCGATAGGTACAAATTAATGCATTTAAATGATTTAATACATTATTTTAAACATTATCGAACCGAAAGCCACTGATTTCAAGTTGACGTTTGCTTTTGTAAATGTGATGTTATAGTTTCGCTCACATGTAACAAAATATACCAAACATTGTTTATTTTGATATGATACATTGTTAACAAAAGCGGTGAATAATCACCCATGTCAATAGCACAAACGGTTAAGCCCACTTCAAACCATTGAAACCCCAAAAAGTAGCGTTTCTTTTTTTTTGTGTCGGAGCAAAAAGTTTTTAATGCGAGTGATATTATAATTAAAAAGGTTGGGCCGAATCTGTCATCGGTCGACGGGGTACTATTGTGTCGGTCATGGCTATTAGGGTATTTACTTTGGCTACACTTTTTGTACTTTACAGAATATTATTTATTGTTATGACGTGTACACCGGTCTTGTTCACGTTTTGTAATTTTGTTTTTGAAATACTTTGGAAATAATCATTTTCTAGTTTTATAGTTTGTTACACTACCCGATATCATTCAGAGCCTTTTTTTGCGCGTGGCTTGGTGACTGGGTCACGGGAACACCGAAACAATCAACCGCGACCCAGCCAGGTCGAGGCGGACCCTCTACCGGGGACCCAACGGGAGACAACGCGATCCCGCGCATGCCACCCGCGTCCCATCCTTCGCCTCGTCCACTGTGCCCCTGCTAGTCAGAGCGACGCGGAGAAACCTCCCCCCTGCCAGGTCATTAGCCTTACCCAACAATATCCCCGAAGACAAATTATTAGTCATGTTACCGGGGTGCACCGGCCCGAATACTGCTCTTCCCCTCGGACGTATCCGAAAGGGACCAGCAGCACCCAGGCACACAGGCAGGTTATCTGGCTGGCACCCCAACCTGGTTGGCACCCCGTCATTCAGAGCCTAATAATTTGTGTAAGAAGCCTTTTAATACGTTATTTATATGTGTAGGTATTTTTTTGAGTATATATATATTTAAGATTCTAAAATCTAATTAGGTAAATTAATTAAGTATTACTTATGATACCAATAAAATATAATAGGTCAGTTTAGGTTACTTGGCCTAAAGTTTGATTAAAATTAAGATTGAATTTTATATATAATATTTTATATTTATTTTATACCTACTAAGTATAGATATGAAACATCACATCTACTTTGCAGCAACGACATAATATAAAACTCCATAAATCGTGTATTTTTTACTATATTAGCATTATTAATGAAGTGTAGTAATATCACGAAACCGGTTAAGAGAAACGTGTTTCCGTTAATTAATTCAGTTAATTATAGTTTTTTTTGTTTAATATTCACCATAAATAAACACAACTTTAAGTCCTAAAGCAGAGTGCAGACTGCACACAAAATATTAAGTAGTAGCTAGGACTAGTAACGCAAGCATCGACAACAAGGGCATATTTATACCCATTCTTGTTGGTAAATTACAAAAAAAAAACATTCTTTATTCGATCTCAATTTAGCCCTGGATTGCGATCTCACCTATATAGTAAGTAATGATGCAGTCTAAGATGGCACATCCAACGATATTTAAAAAATACATAAATAAATATACTGGGCAATCCTGTTGAAGATACACTATCACTAAACTCAAACTAAATTGACAGGTATATATAGTGCTATCTATTTCCACATGGACATTATAAAAGGGATAGCAATACATTTAGACCTGCTATCTATTATGAGACTGTGTGCAATAGCCACAATGTTGTTGTAGGCACACAGCGGGCTTTGTAAGGTTTTGACGTTTAGAAACTCATACAATCGCATAGTGGCTAGTCAATTGTGACCTGTCATACAATTTTTTTGTATGGGATGACATCGCTCACGGACGAAAATCGACCTAGTCTGCTTTAGACCTAAAGGCTTTTGGTGCTACACCTGCCTCAACCAAGAATCAAATTGACAAACAATGATAAACGACGTTTGCACGTCTTGTTACTCCCTATTTCGTCTGACGCACCCTGAGGCATATCGTCGCTTCATCATCATCATCATGATCAACCGATCTCCGGCTCCATCTCAACTACTGAGCACGGATCTTTTTTTTTAATCTTTTTATTCAGATACAAGTTAGCCCTTGACTGCAATCTTACCTGGTGGTAAGTAATGATGCAGTCTAAGATGGAAGTGGGCTAACCTGGAAGGGGTATGGCAGTTTTTATTAAACCCATGCCATTTTGGTTTCGTACCGGAACGCTAAATCGCTTGGCGGTACGGCTTTGCCGGTAGGGTGGTAAATAGCCACGGTTGTAGCCTCAAACCAGATCAGACCAGAAATTTAGAAATTAAAAAATTCCAAACCCCCTGCCAGGAATCGAACGCAGGACCTCCTACTGATAAGACCGCAGTGCTTATCAATGCGCCATGGAGGCCGTCCTCTCACAATGAGAGAACGGGGCATAATCCGCCACACTGGCCAAGTGAGGATTGGCAGCCTTCACACATGTTCGAGAACATTCTGGATAACTCTCATAGCATGCAGGTAAAACACAATTTTGAAATGACTATCAACCGTACTCAGAGTCGCTAATCGTTACTTAAGGTTGAATTAAAACGAGACAGATTTATGTGGAAGATATAGCTCTGTCTCGTTTTAACTAAACTTAATTAACGATTAAGCGACTCTGAGTACGGCAGTATGACACTCACACTGACGGGCAAGCTAAAACTATAAGGGTTCCTTGTTATAAGTAAAACGAAACTAATAAGTTTTTAAAACCTCTCCTTTTATAGAAATAAGTTAGTGTAAAACATAGATTTGACACGTCAGAATAGGCACAGTGTCTAGATTTTTTTTTATAAAGAATATTAGCCATGTTAAATGACTAATATTCCCCTTTCCTCTTCACTAACACACTCTAACTAAGCATCAAGCTTGTGCTAATAGTAGGTACGACAATAGTGCAACGGGCGGGGTTTGAACCCATCGACCTTTCGGTTTTCAGTCCACTCCTTTACCTGTTGAGCTATTGAGGCTCTTATTTGAAGTTCATCCAATTATTCAAAGTAGATTATGCACCGTCTGGACTTGGAGATCATAGATAAATAATGCAACGAACTAGGTCATAATCTCATTACCACACAGACAGGTCTGGACTCTGGAGCCGCTGAGGGCAACCCGACTTGTAGGTATTTTAAGTTTTGAAATTGAAAAAGGCCGTTTCATTATTTTCTTTATTTTATGTGTGTTAAATATAATCTGCTCTTAAACACAAATTTTAACGTTAACTTATTCATTATAACCACCATTATCATCAGTCATCACCAACATTATCATCACCACCATCTTAAGCCTCAATCCATTACCAGCACAACTACTAAGCACGGATCCTCAGGCCATAGTTCACCACACTGGCCAAGTCTCGGAGAAAACCCAGAATTCTCGGAGATTTCTGTTTACATAGGTAAAAAACACAACTCCTCCTTTTTTGAAAGTCGGTTAAAAAAGTCGCCTATGTTACTCCTTGGTTAATTATCTACTTGTCTGTGAAACTCCTGTTAAAAATAAAATAGGTTGAATGATGAATCGTTCCGAAGATTAGCCCGTACAAACAGACAGGCAGACAAAAATGTAAAAGGCTTGAAAAGTTGATACAGCTATGGGTGGGTACAGTTCAAATAACCATATGAGCTAGTTATTTCGAAATTACAGACAGACACATCAATTTTATTTTTTATAGTATAGATACAAATCAGTTTGAAGGTAGCCATTACAAGGTGGCCGACGGTGATTTAAATGTTATTTCAATATAAGTAAAACTCGTTTTCACTGATTAAAAATCCATATGGCTGAATAGTCTTCAGTCTAGCGCTCCCTCGATGCCCGTATCGATTTAGAGGTTACATTACACTCGAGCAGATTAAGCAAGGCCACTGAGGCTTGGATTCGCGCCTTTCTGCCTATAGTCGGAAAGCTGGTGGGAGATTTGATTAGGTTCTTGATAAAAGCCACTAAGTTCGTAATACTAGTTTTAAGCGTGATTCTCATCAAGCGCAAACCAAATAAAAAAACGCAATAAAAAAAATATCACGAATAAAGGCTTTCTAAGAACTATAGAATGGTTCTTTAAAACCCTTATTTGACGCTGTGGTACTCGCTGTTACCGTATAAACTAGGTTTTGATTTCGGAATGGGTTAATTTGAGAGTTTATAAATTATTATTAGATAATTGGCGCAGGTCTTATTTGGTGTTATGCTTTGTTGCGGCTGGACTGGTTACCGCCCCAGTGAAGAGGATACCCACGTGCAATGAATTTGTATCTATTTTCCAATTGCCTTGCGACAATATCGCGGCTTTACCACTCTGGTCGTGTGAATTTGTATGAATGTAGCTGTGGCGAAGCGTCGTACTCATCAAGAGATGAATGTGAGATGAGATGAAGAGATGAAAAAGTGCCTCATCATTGCTGTCCGTTACACATTTTTGTATTAAAACTTCCTGAAAACTGCCCACCAGCTCTCGGCTTACCAAGTGCGGCGCGATGTTCATAGCTGAATAATTTTTCAAATACCTGGGGGTAACTTAATTTGCACAGATTGCACTTACCGGACATTTTCCAAGTGGGATCGGGGCTCAATTTACGAGCCTTAAGATTGTCGGGCGTGATAATTGGTTAAGCCATAGATTAATATAAAAATTGGATTACCTTTATCTTTGGAAAATCTTAGCAAATCTATTTTTATTTTTTTTTGGGAATTTAATCAGTTGCAAGAACTAAAGCTAGTTACAAAAATCTTTTTTTAGGATTTCGAAACTCTAAAAAATATTTTTACCTTTCTTTAGTAAGTGCCTATTTACATATTTTTGCAGTGATAAATAACACGGATATTGGTATCGGAAACTAGAAAAAAAAAGTACAGTCCAGTTTCAATTTCAAAAAAACGCTACCGAAAACGGTGCCGACTAACATAATACACTTGAATGCGTTTACACAACCGCGATCCAATCATAGATAAGATTATTTTTTTTGTTTTTTTTTAATTCCACTGATGAGCGTTTGTTTCGTTTTTTGTTGGATCCTTTTTTCGTGTCAGGTCTTTTGTCTTTGACGAGGGGTAATTGAAATAACGACAGGCCCAACGCGGCATGGTATGCGTAGAATTTTGACAACAGCTGACTACGCGGTTGTGAGGTATTTTTTTAATTGAAAAAGTACGTTTCTTTATGGCGATTGGCGACCAAGTTTATCGAAATTAGCTAAAGGCGAAAAAAGAATCCTGTTTTTGTTACGTACTTTTTTCTCTTTAGGTAAGTAAGTACCCTGAAAATTAAAGTATTTTATTTGCTGTCATTCAATACGGTTGCTAATTAAAAATTAGCAAGTATTTTAACTTTCAAATTTTAAGTTGTACTTACGTTTGGATTAGGATAGGCAAAGGTCAACACTTGGGGTCAAAGGTTGAGATTTGAGAATGAAAAACACGTTACCAAAATTATTCACCTTGATTCATAGTACCTAAGTTTTATTAGGCTTTAAAGTAAACACTTGTATTTTCTTTTTTTATTCTATAAATAATATTTTTAATTATTGTCTGAATTAATGATAAGTAATAAAAATGAAGATCGTTGCAGTTTTAATTATAAACCTACCTATTATGCGATAAGGTTACGTAAAAGTTTAAAAAAACCTTTTTTTAAAACTTTCTCGTCGATTTTTAATTTGAAACACTGACCGTGTTTGACATACTAACAAACAGGTAGAAGATGTGTTCGAGATAGCCCCGTTGTTTTTGTCCATCCGACATGCCGATTTTTGTATGGCCGTCAATTTTTCATACAGATATTATCGATATGTTAACATGCGTTCGTTTTGGCCGACCTTTTAATTTTGCTTTTGTGTAAGGCACAATAGTCCCGCGCTGTGTAAATTGTCGATATTGGTATGATTGTTACTGTTGTGGGTATTCTACAATAAAGTTAGTTGTCATCCGATACGCGTTTCATTAACACAACATGGTGGCAGCGGTGTGAAATTAAATGTTTTGGAGTGGAAATAGTGCAGTAATTTCGTTGTACTAGTGAAATATAAGTTGATTTCGGTGGTCTACATATTTATTAGCAATGGAACACGCAAGACCACCACCAGAGCTTAGTGTGGATGGCAGCCCCGTCAGCCGGGCTGACGCGTGGAAAAAATGGAAAACGCAGTTTCAGTTGTTTATAAAAGCTGCAGGCGTGCATAAGGAAGATCCAGCGGTACAAGCCAGCTTACTGATCAATTTAATAGGGCCCGATGGTTTTGATGTCTACCAAACATTTAATTTCGAAGCTGAGAAAGATCGCGATGACGTTGCAGTTTTGTTGAAAAAGTTTGACAACTACTTTGGTGTGAAACCGAATATTACGTTAGCCAGGTACAATTTTTTTACCCGAAATCAAAGTGAAGGCGAATCAATAAATCAATACGTAACTGCGTTAAAACTTTTAAGCAAGACCTGTGTGTTTGCCGCGCTCGAAGAGGAGTTGATTAGAGACAGAATTGTGTGTGGAATAAGAAACACTGTAGTTCGGGATCGTCTACTTCGGAGCGACGAGTTAACTTTAGAAAAGGCGATAAAAATATGCCAGGCCGATGAGGTTTCAATGGACGGCACTCGTCAGCTAGAATCTCATGCAGCAAGTTCGGGGCGAGCGTCCATCGATGCGGTGGAAGCGCGCGGCGGATATCGTGGGGCTCCGAACCGGCAATGGAACGCAAGCAGTAGTGGTGGCCGCAACGCGCGAGGCAGCGCACGCGGCTCGACCGCCACGCGCCGAGGCGGTTACGCCGCCGGCGCCGCCGCCGTCGGCCGAGTCGACAGCCGTGCTCCGACCCCGTGTAAAAATTGTGGCAAATATTGTGATTCGCGTTCTTGTTTAGCGCTTGGTGTAAAGTGTTTTTTATGTGGAGGCTATAATCATTTTGCTAGGATGTGTGCAAATCGGGCTAAAAAAGTGTACGATATCGATGTTTATTCGGAGATACCCATAGAGGATTGCGATAGTGACGACGCCGAGTCGTTTTTCATATCAACAATTGCACATACATCGCAGCGTGACTATGCGGACGAGTGGTATGAAACATTAACTGGTGAGTGTGGCGTTGAAAAGTTTAAACTAGACACAGGGGCAGATATAAATGTTATAGCACTAGAGAGGTTTTTGTCATTGGGGTATGATGCTAGCTTAATTAATGTGAAGAGTAATGTTAAACTCCAATCGTATAGTGGTGATATTATTCCTATAAAAGGACTATGTAAATTAAAATGGTGGTATAAAAATAATTTATATATTTTGAAGTTTGCAGTAGCTAGTATTAGCTGTCAAAGTGTTCTGGGAAGGCATGCGTGTACAGAGTTAGGTTTAGTGAAACGCGTACATAATATAAATATATCTGCTTATGATCATTTGTTTCGCGGTATTGGTTGCCTTCCCGGTACATATAGCCTTGTTATAGATGAGTCTGTGAGTCCGGTGGTCAGCGCGCCGCGTAAGGTACCTCTAAGTCTCAGAGATAAGTTGCATACTGAGCTAAATAGAATGATCGAGGCTGGCGTGATCAGAAAAGTTACTTATCCTACAAAATGGGTAAATTCATTAGTAATTGCGGCTAAGAAAAATGGTGGTATAAGGCTATGTCTTGATCCGCGTCCACTTAATTGTGCGATTCAGCGGGCACACTTTCAGCTACCGACTATCAATGAATTAGCCACAAAGCTCAATGGAGCACAGTATTTTTCTGTATTGGACGCTAATTCTGGATTTTGGGCTATTAAATTAGATGACAAAAGTGCGGACTTATGTACTTTCAGCACGCCGTTTGGAAGGTATCAATTTTTACGACTACCTTTTGGTCTGAACTGTGCATCTGAGGTATTTCACTCAACACTTAAGCAGTTGCTAGAAGGATTAGAGGGGGTGGATTTATTCATTGATGATATTATCTGTTGGGGAGGAAATAAATATGAGCATGATTTGAGGCTTACTGCGTTGCTAAATAGAGCACAAGAAATAAATCTAAAGTTTAACAAAGACTAATGTAAAATCTGTGTACAGGAGGTGGTTTATTTAGGGCATGTTTTTAACAAAAATGGAATGAAACCGGATAAGGAAAAGGTGAAGGCCATTAAAGACATGCCTACTCCGAATAATAAGAAGTCGTTAGAGAGATTTTTGGGTGCTACTAATTACCTATCAAAATTTATTCCAAACTATTCGAATTATACTGTTCACCTTACTCGATTGCTTAAAAAGGAATCGGTGTGGTACTGGGATAGTATTCATGATGAAGCTATTGCGAAACTGAAAGATTTGGTTAGTAGTGCCCCGGTTTTAGCTTTGTATGACGTCACGCAGCCCGTGGTGTTGTCGGTAGATGCCAGCAGCGTCGCGCTCGGCGCAGTGCTCATGCAGGACGGGCGCCCGGTCGAATACGCGTCGCGCACACTCACGGACACACAGACTAGGTACGCTCAAATTGAGAAAGAGCTTCTCGCTATTGTGTACGCTTGTGAAAAGTTTCATCAATATATATATGGTAAAAAAGCAGTAGTTGTAGAAACAGATCATAAACCACTAGAGAGTATATTTAAAAAAGCCTTGGTGTCTAATCCAGTGCGTTTACAACGAATGTTACTTCGACTTCAAGGTTATGATTTGATTATTAAGTATGTACCTGGTAAATATATGTTCATTGCTGATACTTTATCGCGTGCGCCGCTTCCAGACTCTTTTGAAAGTGAGCTAGATGTTAAATTATTGCATGAAGTAAATCTTTTATTTGAGCATGTTCAAATGTCTGCAAATAAGTTGAGTTTAGTGCGAACTGAAACTTCAAAAGACAGCGATCTTAATCAACTCTGCGAGTACATTGTTAAGGGATGGCCGGCGCGAAAAGATGATGTTTACGATAAATTAAAGCCTTATTGGTCGTTACGAGATGAGTTGATTGTGGTGGACGGTATCATATTTAAAAATAAATTAATACTAGTTCCAGTTTCTTTAAGAAGTCAAATGTTAAACATCGTTCACGACGGCCATCTTGGAATAGATCGATGCAAGAGGCGTGCGCGCGAAGTTTTATTCTGGCCTGGTATTACAAATGATATAGAACTTTACGTTAAGCGGTGCAAAGTTTGTCAGGAGAACTTAAACACACAAAGTAAAGAACCCTTGATTCCAGTGCAGATTCCTCGCCTACCGTGGAATAAAATTGGGGCTGATATATTTGAATATAGGAAACAATATTATTTGATATTAGTAGATTACTATTCAGGTTTTGTTGAAGTCTGTGATTTAAAAAATATTTGTTCTAAATCTGTAATAACGGCGATGAGGGAAAACTTTGCTAGACACGGAATTCCTGAACTGGTCATAAGTGACAACGCAACTCAATTTTCTAGCCGTGATTTCAAAAGGTTTGCTAGTGAGTGGGGATTTGATCACGTAACTTCATCGCCAAATTATCCCCAATCAAATGGCAAGAGTGAGCGAGCTGTACAGACGGTAAAGAAGTTACTTGTTAAATCTATTAATAGCAATAGTGATTTCTACCTTAACCTGCTTAGTTATAGAAATACACCACGTGATAAGGACTTAAGCTCACCTGCACAGCTATTAATGGGACGTAGACTAAACTGCAGGCTTCCAGTTCATCCTGATTTATTAAAGCCAAATGTTGTGCACGACAAAGAATACGAGTATCTAATTAATAGGCAGAGGAAAGTCAAAATGTATTATGATAGGCATTGTAAAAACTTACCAGAGTTAGATTTGGGAGATCAGGTGATCATGCAGGATGGGGACAAGAAAACTAGAGGTCAAGTTGTGGCCAAAGCTCCAACTCCACGATCATATGTAGTGCAGAATAACATAGGTAGAACCTATCGTAGAAATCGCCGCTATTTAAAAAAATGTGAACCCCAACTTCATGATTCTCCTGACCCCCCACCTCAACCAGGTTCAAGTACAGATGGTCCCGTCGTCAGGGGTGAGATAGATGCTGGCTGTCTAAAAGAAACCCATCTCTCTCCTCCTATGACAAGGAAAAGAGCTAAGAGGCTACAATTAGACATTGATTAAAAACTGTAATTCTTTAGTAAATAATGTATTGGTGTGTAATTTTTTTTTCTCTTTAATTGTTTTGTTTATTTACATATTGTTTGTTTTATTTGTATTTTTTTTTCTTTGTTGGGGAAGATAATCCTATGTTAATTTGTTTATTATGGGGGAGATGTTGTGGGTATTCTACAATAAAGTTAGTTGTCATCCGATACGCGTTTCATTAACACAACAGTTACGAAATAATTTATAGGTAGGTTCTTATTTAATACATTTTTTTAAACATCTTTAAGAATATAAACGAATTGCACAAAAATTAAAAAAACCTAGGTTATTATTATTAGGGTATATTATTTTATAAAAAGGAAAAATCTTTCAGGGAGTAGAATAATCTCCGGAAGTAATGATTCAATTCTGAAAATTCTTTCATTGATAGATGAATGAATGAATTAATTAATGAGTAAATCAAAAAATACTTATTTTATGTTCAGAAGGTAGGTAACCCTGATTTTTTTTCTCAATTTGCCTGTGTAGTGTATAGCGGTAACTATACCTACCAAAGTGTCCTAAATTTTACCCTAACAGCACTTTATATGCAGTTCCTCTTAAAATGGCTGTGCCACTCAGATAGACGGGCAGACACTCTGGACGAAGCTATTAGAATTTATTCTACTGTGGGTTTACGTCAAGTCCGTACTGGTTTGTTTGTTCGTACCTAAATATACAGCTTGTTTTCCAAACTGTCAAAATCTCACTACAAGAAGACTGCTAGATAGACTGGCCACTGGACGAAACTATCAGTTGTCCAAATGCAACGCGATTAGGTACGCGATCATCGCAAGTGCGTGCGAATTTTACTCGTACGAACGCGCGATTTGATCTTATCGCGCATACTGATCTCAAATAGGTGGACTACTTGGCATTCGCGCAATGAACGCGTATTCTCGTTCTATTTGGCGCAAGCACGATGGTCGCAGAGCTTACTCGCGCGATGACCGCGTAATCGAGTTGCATTAAGACGACGCGACGTCTTAGGATGTCTTTTACGGAATCCTAAAAATGATGTATAGGTCAAGTCCGTACTGGTTTATTTGTTCGTAAATACAAAGTTTGTTTTCCTAACTGTCAAATTCTCACTACATCATAAACCCTGTTCCACACAAGTGGAGTTTTATCACCATGCGGCGTGTCGCGACTCGCGGTGACATCAAATCAAGGTCCGTCAACAGATATATGGTCGGCAATCAGGATTATTTACAATGCTCTCAGCTTAGAACTGGTTTTTATTACAACGCTAAGATATAAATTGGCGTGTCGTCAATTATAATGACATTTTAAACTCTTTAACGGCCGCCAAAAGCGTTTATAATTATGGGATTAAAGGATGGCGCCTGACCGGCTTTTATTGGGCCAGTTTAAACTTTAGTGCACTTATAATAGCGCTGTCAAAAATCTAACCTCAAACTTTAAATCAAATAGGTCGGGACAAGTTAAGTCAATAAAGCTTTTTTAGTTTTTTAGCTGATCCCACTTCTGATCTTTTTTATTTAAAACCTTATTATGAAATTCCAAGTATGAATCACCGAGTCTACATTCATACTTAAATGTGAAAGAGTCTGTCTGATAGCTTTTCACGGTCCACCCGTTTAACCGAATTTGACGAAATTCGGTACAGAGATAGCTTGCATACCAGGTAAGGACATAGGCTACCTACTTTTCATACTAGAAAATCTAAGAGTACCCACGGGGACACGGGAATTTAAAAACCTTAATCCACTTGGACGAAGTCGCTGGCATCATCTAGTCCATATCCATACTAATATTATAAATTAGAGAGTGTGTCTGTTTGACGAAACTTGCATCCCAGGGACCGACATAGACTACTTTTGTCTGAAAAAATCAAAGAGTTCTCACGAAATTTCTCAAAAACCTAATTCCTCGCAGACGAAATCGCGGGCATCATCAAATAGGTAGGTATAGCAATAATTTCGTACTGTAATATTTCCAAGCGTCTATCCCTACATAGTATAAAATAAAGTCGCTTCCCGCGTCTGTATGTAAGTATGTATGAACGCGTAGATCTTTTAAACGACGCAACGGATTTTAATGCGGTTTTCACCAATAGATAGAGTGATTCAAGAGGAAGGTTTATAAGTATAGTTTAATTCTCAAAAAATTAGAGATCTCTAGGGAAATTGAAATAATGTAAATTAGGTCGGAAAAAATCCTCTCATTTGAGAGTTTCCGAGACGTGCTCTGCCTAAATGGTCAAAGTTACACGAAAACAATGTATTACACCACATTAGTATCTACGTTGCACACATGCGAAGCCGGGGCGGGTCGCTAGTTTAAGCATAAAGCCATAATAATTATAGACGCAGCTAAAAGGTGAGCAACGTTTAACGAGCGACCTACGATTATAATATTAACATAGTAGCATAATGTACTTTCAGCTATAATTCGAACCCCATAAAAACGTACCAAATTACACCATAACTACACGAATGAACAACTTGTGTTACAAAGAGGAGCACAAAACCTGCGCGTTCCGATCCCCGCTAATCGCAGCCTTCTGCACCCGTTTTTACAAATCAAAACATCTTGAGCATGCACAATGACGTCGCTCGCCGCCGGGGGTGTATCCTGAGGCTTGTACGTCAAAGATGACGAAAAGCGCCGTCTGCCCGTTTTAATTGTGAAGGGCTAATCCGCAGCCGGCGTCTTTCGAGCGTCTAATTCACTCCAAGTAGCGCATTGTGCTCCCGAAGTTATCTTCCCGGCCGTGAATACAGCTGCCTTGAATGCCGAAAAACATGCGAATCAAAAGTTTGTCGAACCTCCCGGCCGGTCTGGGAAATGTTCACGATTACTTTTAAAAACAACATCCTTCACCTTGAAAACAAGAAAACGAGTACCTAAACTTGTTAGTCTTCATCACGGAAGTTATGAAATACTTTCCTACTTTCTACAACTTTACTACGTAACGGACGAACTTCTGAACGGGCTCTCCGATAAATACCTACCGAGATACAAAGGCCGGCAAACCGGTGCGCTTGTTTGCACAAGAAAGGGCATATGCTCCGTAATTTATATACAGTTATTGATCAAAAGGTGATGTCCTTTGGGAGGCATCGAAGCATCCCGCGTGATCGGTGAGCCCTCTCGTAAATTGTTCTCTATTAAACAGGGGGGGGTGATAAAATCTTGCTCGTAAGTACGTAAGGTTATCGCCGTCTTACCGCTTCGATTGGTGATAGGGTTGTAATAGATTCATTATCGAGTGTTCGCGGTCGTGCGGTTTTCAGAATAGGTATGCCCTCGTACGGGAAGTTTTGTTTGGGAATTCGGCGTCTTACATTTTGAGGTAGTGGCGGCGGTTGGCTTTGTTTTTTGCTAACTGTTCCCACCTGCTGTGTATCGCGGTGATATACGAGCAATGGAAAAAGCCTAAATGGCGACTAAACGGTAATTTTTTTACTAAAACGAAGAGTTTTATAATGCTTTATTATGTCCAATATAGCTGAATAAGTTTTTGATTATTACTCTTTATTTTTTATCAGCGCGTTTTGCGATTTTGCCAAAACCATGTTGTCTCTATTCTTGCTCTATTCTTATGGGTTTAAAAGACTAATAATAGGTAGGCAAGTTACTGAAGAGTAAAATGCTTTTTTTTTAAATTAAAAAAGGCTTGTAGCTTTTGTTGGCAGGCGAAGTGTAAATTTTAATCCTGTTTGAGGTTTTGACTGCTGTAGGCTGGTTAAAGCCGTTTTTAGGGTTCCGTGGCAAAATAGTAAAAGGGAAAACTTTATTGTGCGATTACCTTATTAGTTATTACCTAATGTAGGTACCTAGTTGTAAAATGCCTGCCCACCTTTAGTGATAAAGATAGATTAAAGAATTGAAAAATATTTTATTTGAGGGAGTTGTTTTGAGGCGGTACATCAAAATTTACTATTTATACCTTTCTTTCAAATAAGTTTCTTTTGTCTGGAACAAATTATAATAATTAAAAATAAAATGTACCACCCTAATTATAAATTTCTTTATAGTTATACTGCCCATTTAACAAAGAATTATAATGTGATGTACCAACCTACTTGTATAAATTCTTTTGTGTTGTTTGCTTAGTGAAATAATTACTACGAAGACACATTTATTATCAAGCGCCTTAATAAAGTCACATATTTTATTATCAAGCACGTAATTTTTTAATTAGGTACTTAGTGTTACAAGTTAATTTGAATCTTC
The DNA here is from genome assembly GCF_902806685.2 of Maniola hyperantus. Taxonomy (NCBI): domain Eukaryota; kingdom Metazoa; phylum Arthropoda; class Insecta; order Lepidoptera; family Nymphalidae; genus Maniola; species Maniola hyperantus. Next base: position 12,272,820 of record NC_048544.1, on the reverse strand, counting down.
CAATGTACGTTGCCGAAAGTGTTGTTGATCGATGTTCATCACTTTTGGTCGCGTACTGTACCATATGTCTGTAAAAAATACATACCTACTCATTTTTTACTCGTCCACGGCTTCGTCCGCGTGAATTTAGTTTTTTAGGGTTCCGTACCTCAAAAGGAAAAACGGAACCCTTATAGGATCACTTTGTTGTCTGTCTGTCTGTCCGTCTGTCTGTCAAGAAACCTACAGGGTACTTCCCGTTGACCTAGAATCATGAAATTTGGCAGGTAGGTAGATCTTATAGCTGACATTTGGGGAAAAATCTGAAAACCGTGAATTTAGGGTTAGAACACACAAAAAAAAATTGTGGTCATGAACTAATAATTAGTATTTTCAACTTTCGAAGTGAGTGACTATATCAAGTGGGGTATCATATGAAAGGTCTTCACCTGTAGGTACATTCTAAAACAGATTAGGAGTGCGAGCGCAGCAGGCGCAATTTTTTTGTTACTTAATACAAAAAAAAAGTGATTTTGTCACGATTGGCCGCCACTAATATCTAGCCGCCCTAGGCCAGGGCCTACTGGGCCTTAGGGCAAATCCGCCACTGCTTTAGAAGTAGATAGTGGATTTGTAGAACATTGTCTCTGTCGTTGAGTTGAGACCGACAAAACGTCATATATAGGTATGAGTGACAGAGACAACGCTCTGCAAAGCCCTTAAGGCCCCTAAAGGCCGATGTACATTATTTTCTGCCGCGTAGGTACTGTACCTATTTGATTTTCCAGGGCAAAAGTAAAGTAGGTAGTCTATGTCCTCTGGGATGCAAGCTATCTTTGTATCAAAATTTCATCAAAAATGGTTAAACAGAGGGAAAGTAAAAAGTCAGCAGACAGACTCACATTCGCATTTAAAATTTTAATAGAATAGAATAGAAATACATTTATTGATTGATCCAACACACGATAAACACAGCCCGAACTCAGCTGAATGTTGGATAATGTAATATGAATTAGTATGAATATGTAATGTAGATTAGTATGAATATGAAATAGTAGATATGGATTTTTTTTAAACTTTGCCTATGTCAATGACGAATTTATTAGTCATGCTTCTTTCCAAATCATACAATTATAATATATTTAATTAAAATACACTAATGAAGGCAGATAATAATTAACGGGACATTTGCACATAATTTAGGTCAAATCGCCCCAAGATACAGAATAACATGGAGCAATATTTTGTAAATAATTATATCGACACCTGCTAACGGCTGACTAAATACAGACTTACTATTAATTTGGTTATTAGAACCATATTAGATCTATGAAACATCAATGCCATATTATAATATTAGGTAGGTACTAGGTACGTACTATATGACGCTTGCGGCGTTGCCTGCGTGGATTTAAGCTTTTTGTTAAACTCCCGTGGAAATCCTTTGTTTTTCCGGCATAAAAAGTAGTCTATGTTAGTAGCTATGGATGTGAGCTATCCCTGTACAAAATTTCATCAAAATCGGCGTGAAAAGCTAGCAAAGAGAGACACACACTTTCGCAATTATAATATTAAGTGTCGACGGTTTTCTAATTTGCTAGCCTTTCAAAATATTTTTATTTCATTCATAATATTAGATATGTCATCTCCCTCTCCCACTGATGCCATCTCTATCTCTGCAAATAAAGGTTCAGTTGCCCGTTCCCACGGGGGCATCGAACAAATATTTGCGGCCAAGGATCAAATGCACTTTTGTAGCACTTTATACAGATCCACATCCAAATCTATGGGTATTAAATACCACTACTACGAAAATCAAACTGCGATCGAGTTGTGCCAATTATTGCGAGGATTTTTATTGAAAAAACTAGCTTATTCTCGCAACTTCGTCCGCGTGGACTACACAAATTTCAAACCTCTAAGTATTTCACCCCCTTAGTAGGTGAATTTTTAAAAATCCTTTCTAAGCGAATGCTGCCTACTATATCATAAAATAAAAGCTATCTGCATTCCAAATTTCAGCCCGATCCTTCCAGTAGTTTGATTATATATTTAGATTATCTTTGTTAGACGTTGGCAAATTATTTCGAGGAAATTCAGAACATAATATTATTAAATCTCAAATTAATTAGGTATAAAAATCTTCTTAATTTTACCTCCGGTAACTGTGGTGTTGCAGCTTACTAAATCTCAATAGTTATTTTTTTCAATTATATGTTATTATTATTAATGTTTTGTTACGGTTAAAGTACCTCACTTCTTAGTTATCAATTATTATTTGTGTATCTAATGTTCTCAAGATACGTTGATTAAAGGGTTATTTCACGATTGCGCAACGCGAAGAGTGATGTGTTCATCAGTCTATATATGTTTGTTTTGTAAAATCGGTGATTTCCTATCTGTAAAGTTAAGAAAACTTTAAAACTACGAAATATTACTTAGATACTTATTAAATGCAAAATAGCGAAAAAGGTAAATATGACTCATACTATAATAACAATCTTAAAACAATAGTCGATAATTGCCAATCTAACATTATCAATGACAGTGTGGCTAATTCTGTTGTACACAATCTCTAAACTAAACTAAAATGGCACGTCTAAATCTATTGCTATCCCTTTCAAAATGTTGCTTGCGGAAAAGGATACTAGCACTATATTTAGACCTGTTAATTTAGTTTAGTTTAGAGATTGTGTACAACAGAATTGGCCCCATCACACTGGTTAATACAGCTCTCTAACAAGAGACGACAAATAGGTACTTACTGGGGCCAATTCTCTTGTACACAATCTCTAAACTAAACTAAATTAACAGGTCTAAATATAGTGCTATCCTTTTCCGCAAGCAACATTTTGAAAGGGATAGCAATAGATTTAGACGTGCCATTTTAGTTTAGTTTAGAGATTGTGTACAACAGAATTAGCCACAATGGATAGGTAGCTATACATTACAGAATACCTACACAATAGTTAAGTATGTACAAATATTAAGTACTTTCAACTCGAAAAAAAGCGAATCAAACTAATGTCACAATAACAATCGCAAAACAATAGTGAGTGCCAATCTAACATTTTCAATGCGAGTGTTTGACGTCTCTTGTTACATATAGAGTGCTGTTTTGACCATAGTGACAATGCTAATATTTGCACTTCGCACTTGGCACTTGTTTGGATCGGCTTACTTTGAAACAATGCTTGAAAAAAAGTTTTGGTTTAGATTACAATCGTTAGTAGATACCTACAATTTGAGGATGCAATTTAATGAATGGGGTAGGGACCTAATACTAGTGACTATAAATATTCTTGTGCCCATTAAATATCAATACATATTTTATTTTATTTTTAATTAGAGTAGGTACGTGCGTCCCCACCCCGATTGTCATCTCGACCTGTCGCGCACTATAGCTACGTTTGTCTACCCATTAATTTAGTAGATACCATTGCCTGTCAAAGCTTACACAATGCTATACGTAGGTAAGTACAATACAATTAACACAAACTCACACACTCACAAGTTCCTTAAAACTAATAAACTAGGTACATGACTAATGACTACACTATATTATTCCAAAATTAAATTCTCTGTTGATTAATTGGCTAAAATATCGATGTTAGAGTCAAACAAGATATAATAAATTTTCATTTTTATTTAAGGCCAACTTAGTAAGTTAAATAATAATTAACACGTTTCCTAGATACTTAACCTGTTCTTTTAAAACGTAGTTTGCGTGTTACTAAATGTGCGTGTCACACCGCGCCCGGCGGCCATTTTGTTTACTGAAAATTGGCGGGGAAATTGTGAAAACGACACGTCTTGTGTGAACACCATACTGAAATGTATGAGTTATGGCTTACAGGCGCTATTACGTACGTTTTTATCGGAGCTTTAAAAAGTAGAACATGATTATTTTAGATCTCACAGATTATAAGCTACTAGATGATGTCCGCGGCTTCGTCCGCGTGGATTTAAAAAAACCCGTGGGAACTCTTTTAATTTTCGAGATAAAAATTAGCTAGTTAGTTTCCCGGATGCAAGCTACCTCTGTATTAGATACATTTAATGAAAATAGGTTAAACAGGTGGGTATTTAAGAACTTTATGGGAATTATTTGGTTTTCCAGGATAAAAACAACCTATAGGTAGGTATTCGTCTCCGGGATGATTGTCTCCGGGGAAACTATCTGATGTGTTTTGAATACACGAAACCTAAGACTTCGTCTACGTGGACTTAAGTTTATAAAAATCCTGTGGGAACTCGTTGATTTCCGGGACCGAAACGCATTATATGTCCATCTCCCAGATGCAATCTATCTTTGTACCAAATTTCGTCAAATTTGGCTGAACGGCCCGGCCTATCCGTTCCAAAATCCTGTGGGAACTCTTTGATTTTTCGAAACCAAAAGTAGCCTAATTTTATACCTACCTATATTCTTCCCCGGGATGCAATCTTTGTACCAAACGTCGCTTAAACGGATGGGTCGTGAAAAAGTAGTAGACAGACAGACCGATGGATTTGTCCATTCATAAATATACCTATTATAATATTAGTAGGTAAGTAGGTAGGTACAGTACGCGGCAGAAAATAATGTACCTACCTACATCGGCCTTTAGAATGACATTTCGGCTTTGTATAGCGTTGTCTCTGTCACTTATACCTATTATATTATGACGTTTTGTTGGTCTCGACACCAGAGACAATGCTCTACAAATCCGCTAAGTACCTCTTTCTCAAGCTCGATGTAAATACATTATTTTCTGCCGCGTACTGTACCTGTGGATTAAAGTAGCATAGGAATTATTCCCTGATAGTCCGTCATAAACAGTTTTTGTTGTTTTTCGAAAAAGAACTCCAATTTGATTGCAGGTAACATCCAAATATTTTATAGCATCCTTTTCATAAATGTCACTTGAAAATTTCCCAATGGAAGTTTGTACAAAGTTGTAAACACAAATGTACGGAAAATTCAAATATCTACGAGCGCCCAACATTATAGTGACTTATCACGTGAACACTTTTGTTGGGCCACAACTTCGCCAGTAAAAACGTGACAACGCTCGAGAATACCGACATAACACCGCAAAATTTAGAAACACTCCAAGTTCGCTTTTATTTTACCTTTAGGGCCAATAAAACCGTCACCAGAGCATAGTTTCTAAAATTCGCCGTTCACAACTCACCCGAAAATCGAGCGTGTGACCACTGAGTTTGACCATGGAGCAGCAGATCTCATCCATCGTGCAACGTTAAAGTGCCCCAACCTTAATACTCGGGCTACAAAGCCTGCTCTGCAGTTTTACATGAGTGATAGTTAAGTTTCACGATTTTTAGGGTTCCGTTCCTCAAAAGGAAAAACGGAACCCTTATAGGATCACTTTGTTGTCTGTCTGTCTGTCTGTCGGTCTGTCAAGAAACCTACAGGCTACTTCCCGTTGATCTAGAATCATGAAATTTGGCAGGTAGGTAGGTCTTATAGCAGACATTAGGGGAGAAATCTGAAAACCGTGAATTTGTGGTTACATCGCAAGAAAAAATAAAAAGGTGTACATGAACAAATATTGCAATTTTCAACTTTCAAAGTAAGATTACCATACCATATGAAAGGGCTTTACTTGTAAATTATAAAACAGATTTTCTTTTAGATATTTCTTTTTAGGCATAATAGTTTTTGATTTATCGTGCAAAATGTCGATAAAATACGACTGTAGTACGGAACCCTCAATACGCGAGTCTGACTCGCACTTGGCTGGTTTTTTGGAATTCCACTCCCAAAAGAATTAAATAGAGGGTTGTCAGTTTAGTTGATTTCGTTCCGTTGGTTCATTTCTTAAGTTAGGTATATCTATAAAAAATAATGTGGGCTTTTGGTTAAAATGAATGACTGAAATGAATAAATTTTACCAAAAATGGCAAGAAAAGTATGGCTTCGGAAATTGTAGGTGAAGTGTTGCTGGGCATAGCTACTCTAGCAACATGACATCTCTGTGCGTGTGACGATAAAATGTCCGATACAAGTGGCATTAGGCTGGGACTGCCTCAAACCGGGATGGGCTGAAGACACGCATCCCGTCGCCAGGAAGATAAGACCCCCTAACCCCGCTTAAATCCACTCATAGACACCGAAAGTCTTACTGACGAATCATTACTTGCAGGCCTTGTTATACTGGTTCCTCCCTATTCGAGGGGGCAAATCACCTATTATTAAGGGGGGTGCTAAACTAACGATTTTTGTGTACCTTTTTATGTTTGCCGTTCGAATGTTGATAGTGTAATTTAGGTGTGAGCCATACGTAGCCACACGAACATACTGGGTAGATACATACTATGCGTTTGAAATGTGAATACCACCGCCATATTGAAATGTCAAACTTATGATTGAGATTTATTTATTGTTGTTTCTTATTTTTTATGTAATTGTTATATTTTGTAGGTTTTGGTTGAAAATAATAAAAGTAATATTAAACCAACCAACTTTTTGCAAAAAAAAGTTTGAAACGCATAAGTAGTAGGTATGTACCTATTATTACTTATTCAAAGTATAAGCGTAAATAAGTAGGTACTTATTATTCAAAGTGATAAAGTTTAAGTTCGAAAACTGTAAAGAAATACTTACCTAATACCAATTTTTACTACCTACTTAGTGAAAATTGGTATGAATGTTGGAAAACGCTAACCTTGACTACGGATATCTACTCGTGTGACCAGACTATAATTATATTTCATATGCCGTAGTTTGAAATAAGCTTAATATTTATATAGATTAATTAATTTAGGTATCTTCCGTCCCACCTATTGCTGTCCAGTGCTACTAATCCACCTAAGCGTCGTAGAAACAGCCTTCAGATTAGATATAAAGACAAGAGTGGCATTCCGAACCAGTGGTATAGATGCAGTTGACATTCAAAAATACTTGTAAAAGTTTAATTGAATAAAAATATTTATTTATTATTTAGTGAGTAGGCATCTTTTAGGCAAGCGCGCTTCATCTTAGGCTGCATCATCACCTGCCACCAGGTCTGATTACTCATTACAGCCAAGCACTATCTATAAATTAAAAAAAAAAGATAGATTCATAACCAAAAACTACCATATACCTATATCGTTTCGAAAGCCAAAAGCCCATCCCGTGTATCGACTTCCCTACGAAGCCACAATACGGCATAAAACCTAACTCGGAAAATAAACGGCGACACGGTGTTCCATCTGTAGCACCTCCATGTTTCTTTTCCTTTCGCCATAAAAAGCCGGCAATCGACGGCCGATTGCACGCAGCGTGAGATCCCCGACCGATAGTCATGGAAATTTGTGACAAGCATGTTTCCATCGGAATTGCAGACTTCACGCCATTTACATGAATAGATACGACCGTGGCTTAGCAACCGTATAGTTCGGCGGGGTGATTACGTAAAACGTTGCATTAGCGACAGCAGTAGCAATGCGACAGTTCATTTGCTGTCTCTCTTCTTCTTCTTATTTTGCTTTGTGGCTATTGCTGTCTCTCTGTAGCCGCTATTACGTGTGACGTTTGACAGCAATGATCGCAAGATTTTACGCCTGTCGCAAGCCTGTCGCGAGATACGTAATCATAATCACCATACGGCTGCACATCGCTGGTATGTGATAAAGTGATAGCTTTTTGATTTTCCGGGATAAACAGTAACCTATGTCACTGTGCAGGTCTTTAACTATACCCATGCACAATATCACGTCAGTCAGTTGCTCCGTTACGACGTGATTGAAAGACAAACCAACAGCCAAACACACTTTCACATATTTTATAATATGGGTAGTGATGTGTATTATATTTTGTGATACCTATGTCATGTGTCAATAAATACCTGCTGCTCGATTGCGGTAGAATGACAGGTACAATGTTACGTTCGCATTCCTTAAAGTGTAGGTAAAACACTAGGTAAGTATAAAAATTATAAAGAATAAAGAATAAAAAATACATCTCTATCTGTCATAAAAACAACAAGAGCTGAAGAAGAGATGAGAAGAGACCTACTCTGGAAAAAATGGTATAAGATTTGTCACGCACGTCTTGTCGCGATCGTTAGGCTAGGCTCGTTGCAAAAACTAGTCTATGTTCGAGCTTGCCCGCATTCTCACGCCGCGCGCTGGGAAGTTCAGAAACTTGTTTTACCTTAGCTTCTGAACTGTATGATTGCTAAGCTGTCGTAGAGCTGTCGTACGCGTATACGGTTGCCTCACACGTCTCTACACTCCTACATAGGTTGTATATTATGCTCTTATGCATTAGTTATAAGCTCTCATATGCATTCAAATTTCATTATAATATGCAATCCATACTAATATTATGAATGCGAAAGTGTGTCTATCTGTCCGTCTGTCTGCCTGCTAGCTTTTCACGGCCCAACAGTTAAACAGATTTTTATGAAATTTGGTACAGAGTTGGCTTACATCCCGGGGAAGGAGATAGGCTACTTTTTATCCCGGAAAATTAAAGAGTTCCCACGGGATTTAAAAAAAACCTAAATCCACGCGGATGAAGTCGCGGGGATCATCTAGTTTAAGTAAATGTTAAACAAAGACCTCTAAGCTAGTGCCAGAAATACACAGTTAAACGCAATGTAGGTATACTTATTTACCTAAAGTTTCTGTAAACCGCGAGGCTGGCTAAAACCATTTGTCAAATTCTAGCATGCGACTGTAGAAGTTTACGCATTCTTAATACATGATATATTGACTTGTACCCATTTACTTTGTAAACAAATCGCTTTATAAAATGTCAGTGCTTAGGCGTCCTTTAGACGATAGGATTTAAATAAGTTAATTCCGGCAATCTTGGATGATGAATAACTCGAGTTGCAGAAGAGAAATGTCCCGATATTTGTCATTTTATTTTTATACGGGGGCCCTACCGCGGTTGTTTGACAGCTACAATGTCACGATCGCAATCATCTCTGATTGGTTAATGCTCGCTCACTATTGGCCACAATGCATTGTTGCAACAAGAATCGCACAAATTCAGCCAATCAGAACAATTGAGATTGTAATAATGATTGATGCAGGTTTTAGACAATCGCCATGCAGGTAGATATATTTTCCAACAGTCAAAGCAGTGACTGTGGCAAAAGTATACATACAGCAAAACCGTCTGGACTCCTTAAGGTCTGAGCTATGCACTGGCATTTGTAAACTATAGGTACAAGAATACATAAAACATACATATAAAACAAAATATATAAAACAGACAAATGTGTAGGGTACAACCATGTCTGTTTTTGCAGATTATAGTGAACTAGCTTTGCTCGCGACTACACAAATTTCAAACCCCTATATTTTACCCCCTTAGGGGTAGAATTTTCAAAAATCCTTTCTTAGTGGATATCTACGTCATAATAGTTGCATGCCTGTCAAATTTAAATGAAACTTGTTGTTTCTTGTATTTTAATGGATTTCCGCAAAGTAACGCCTCATCATGATCATGACCATTGCCGGCAGAGATCCACCCATTGCCAGGTCACTACTGAGCACGGGTCTCTTCAGGATAAGAAGTCTACCACGCTGGCCAAATCGAATTGGCAGATTTCACACACCTTTGAGAACGTTATGGAAAACTTTCAATCATGCAGGTTTCCTCACGATAGATAGATAGATAGAAGTACTTTATTGCACACAAAAAATATTACATAACTATTACAAAAAAACTAAAAACTAAAAAATAATTGTATGCAAAGGCGGCCTTATTGCTCACAGCAATCTCTACCAGGCAACCTTTGGTGAAAGGAGAAACTAGGTGTGATCGATCGAACACGATGTAATCCGTCTGCTTCTGAAATTTTCCTAAGATAGATCAAATTGATGATACATTTACTAAAATATCCAAAACCTTCCTTAACCCTTTTACAGCGCTCGATTTAAGATTTTAAGATGTTATAAAAAAATTCATTTCATTTTCTGAACATTAATATATTAGTTATGAGCACATTATGATTACCATTGCCATCCGCGAGCTAAACAAATGGCTAAAACAAAATGCCAATAATGTATGCACAGTGACATTGATGAATATTTTGAACAAAACAAACACCCTGTCATACAAAACGTGACTGGTCTGTTAAGGGCGTACCATCCCGACCCAGTTTTTTGGATGGAATAGCTCGCGTCAACTCCAAGGTTGAAATATGACAAGAAGCGTCAGACCACAATTTCGCTGGTCAATTTGCATGGGGAACACATAAAAGTGTCACTGTTGACACATCGAAGGCCTTCCCGTATGATGTAAGCACGACATTCGCGGATATAGTTTTTGTTTATTATTGTAGTGTAATGTAAAAATTGTTAGTAATATGTCATTTCTTATCGAAGCCATTGAGCTATAGGTAATAGAGAAGCAGTCCGTATAGGTCAGCACGATCATTATCTAAATATATAAAAGTAAAAGCTGACAGACTGACTAACTGACTGATCTATCAACGCACAGCTCAAACTACTAGGCGGATCGGGCTGCAATTTGACATGCAGATTGCAGCTATTATGACATCCGTTGAGAACAGATTTTTAAAAATTCAACTCCTAAGGTTATAAAAAAGGGGTCCGAAATTTGTGTAGCCCACGCGGACGAAGTCGCCAGCATAAGCTTGTCTAAATATATAAAAGGAAAATCTAACTGACTGACTGATCTATTAACATACAGCTCAAAATACTGGACAGATCGGGCTGAAATTCGGCATGCAGATAGCTATAATGACGTAGACATCAGCTAAGAAAGGATTTTTGAAAATTCAACCCCTAAGGAAGTCAAGCCATTTCAGCTTCGCATACTTTTCATAAAACAGTCCAAGGCCCTATTGCTAATCAAATTAGGTACATTTGTCCTATAAAAACTTCAGAAGCCTTGACAAAGTCGCAAGAATCTCCTAATTTCATAATAATTCTAAACTGACAACTCCCACGCACAGCCTCGCAAAGAATCTCAATTGAATTCGTCGCCACGTAATAAATCAAAGTTTTTTACTCAGCGTTTTACCACCAGTTTACCGGCGTACTGCGATTATGTTGTCGCTTTTTTTTCTCTTGAAATCATCACGGTTATTTATAAAATGTATTACAAATTGCCAGGTTTTGTAGCATTTATAAGTTATAGGTTAGACATGTGTGAAACCTAAATCAATTATATCATTTAAGTTAGAAAATAATGGTTAGATAAGATTTGTTTACCTACTACCAGGTGTCCCCAAGAAATTTCGTAAAAGTCTAGGTTATTTGAATTTTACACATGATTTATCCAATATAATATAGATACTTGTGATTGCTTTATATTTACTACCATGTACCTTATTTGAAATAGGCTAGGGTTTTTTCCAAGGAATGTCTTTTATTTATCTCAATTGTTCTACTGAGGTTCTGCTGGAATATATCTTTAGTCGACAGTCAGACTTCACTTAATCCTAAGAAAAAGATCATTTTTTATGGAAAAAGATTTACCACCAGAGAGATGGCACAGACCTAGCACAGAACTCGTAATACTCGTAAAACTCGTATTAAATAGGAATGAAAATATCAATATTTCGACCCAGTTACATGGTTAAAACTAGGTCAAAAAGTTATACATATATATTTTTCTACAGAATATGAGAAATTTACAACAATATAACGCCGAGTATACTCTATTGTCTTGTAGAAGTCAAAGCGACATCCCAGCGTTTGTATCACAAACTTGCGAGGAATTCGTCTTCACCGTCGCGAATATTTTTATTATATTGCAAGATATCCCTCACACCTGTCCTTTCACTCGTGAAAACGACAATTTTACATTTTTTGCATACGAGTGGCATTGATATACAATAACCAAAGATGCACAGCCACAGGGCCGGGGAAACTCCGAAAAGTGCCTCGTTTCTCTGCCTTGCATTATATTTTATTAGGTATGTTTAAAACTACATGAAAAAAACCTGCCAAGTGTGAGTCCGGACTCTAGCACCAACGAGGGTTCTGTACTCGGGTATTTTTTTCGACATTTTGTGACGTTGTAAATTTTGAACTACTAATTAGCGTTTCGCTTTTAATAAAAATCTATTTTGTTCAAAGTATGTTGGTGCCACCTAGCATCAAGGTGCAGAACTACGCGTGGGTCGATGTTCAGAGTTCATTCGAGCCACAATAGATGGCGTTTGCTTCGTTGTCAATTGTCGTAAAAATAAAACAAAATAATTAAATAAAACCATAATATCATTTGTTTATTGTTAAGTCATTAACAAAACGGTTCTTATAATATATCCTTAGGTTCCGCAAATATTCAAAAATGAATTGGCTTCATGATCAAACTAAATGAGAGCGGCGACACTCGGGTTGCGTCAGGCAACACCGATTGGTGAGATTTAGAATTTTCCTGGAGTCAACATGTGAAGACGAATTTTTTTCGTTCCAGGAAAATCTCACTTCTTTTCGCCCATGGCTTCGCCTGGAAAAATACAATAGTCATAAATTTTAGTCATCCTAACGTATTTTCAATGTTTCATCAGTTATGGTGAGTGAAAAATCAAGTAATGTGGATTCGACAAAATGGCGGTTTGGTTAGAGAAAATCCTAATCTCATGATTTCTTTCAGTTCCAGTTATTTTAACTTCCCAAATAAATGAGGATAATGGGTTGTGGGTGGACTTCTGAAAACCATTGGTGGCCAGGAGTTCAATAGGTGAGTTGTGTTTGATCGGGAAAATTCCACGTGTCGAAATTTTCACACAGCACAAATTATAATCTTGTTTTTCTTTGTTACAGGGTTTTCGTATTTACGTTTACGTTTTACGTTTAGCTTCAGTTTTCCGTTTGCGTTTTCGGTTTTCGTATTTATTTCTTTTGCACATTCACGTTGACAACTTAATTGCTATGGATAAGACTTGGTGAAAATCTTTGTAATGAAACATTTCGGTTGTGAAGAATCAAATAAATTGAGTTTTGGATCTTGGCCGATGCCGTCCAGCTACCTTGCAGTCTTCGGACCTACAAGTAAGCAGATGTTTGTATCCTGTAACAGTTTAGTGAACCTTCTTAGTGTATGTGTACAGTAAGAACCCTGTCTTTACTACTGAGCTTTTATTTTGAAACAATTTTATGAATTTTACTGTGTCATTGTCTATTCCATGCCAATGGCATCTTAAATTTAAAACATAGATTTATGTACTATCTACCTAAGGCATTCTAATGTATCTAAATTAAGTCTTGGCATTAAGCTAGAATAACTAAGCATTATTAGCCATCCTTATGTATTAAGCGACCCCGGTAAAAGTTACATTAAAAACAATTTTGCCTAACATCTAGCAAATTTCATTTATAACACCTCATATACATTACAAGGGAGTCGACGGCTAGCTTCTATTCTTTACTAGGTAGATAGATCAAGTAAAGTAAATTATTATTTTTCCTCTAATCTTTGTAAGGTGGTAGATTATTCCGTATCCGGGTATATTTCTATTCCGCCAATTTATCACCCTTACAAATGGCGCCCGAACGTTTTTTTATATAGTTATTTCAGTATATTTTGAGAAATTTTGTGAATTTTATGAAATGTACTCCGCTGATTGTACAATTTTCTAAGTAGTGACACATTGCAAAGAGCACTAAGCTGTTTTTTATGGTTAACTAACTAAATAATAACTAATAGTTAGAAATTTTGTTTGATAGTTTAAGTAATTTTCTGAGTATAGTCCAACAGTGGTTGTTTCTTATTTAAATAACACATTATAAATGGTGTTTATGCCGTTCAATTATGTTATTTGACTTACCTTGGAGGTGTATAAGTGAATGTTTGCCTTCAGTTTAGTAATAAACATTGCTTAACTGAGTTGTTGTTGGGTATTGCTTTCAATAGTAAGTACATCTTATGTTTGAAAATTCCGGTAACTTAGTATAATTAAAGTTTTGAAACGCTATGTCCTGTTAACTAGTTACACACATACATTTATAAATACTAAGAGTTACAACTTGTGAAACTAAATATATAAACTATATTCAGAGATTACATTAAGTTCAAGTAGGAAGTTATGAACAATTTTTTTTTCAGTGACTTGATACTTCATTATTTTGTTGAAATTTTGTTTAGAGCTGTGTTAAGGTTATGATAAAAGCTACTTCACACACAAAACATGTTAAGTTTAATTGAATGCTGGTAGTTTAAAGTGACATTTAGAAACAGATTTTGTTGTATTTTAGGTTATGTGTTAAAAGTGTAAAGTAACAGTCATCAAACCATTGCACAATCTCTTCGTTTTTTTGAAAGATAATATGCTAGTCAGAGTTCATTGCAACTTTGTTGCCTGTTTACTTTTGTAATTGTAAAGGTTGTAACACACTGTGTACTCATAAAGGTGATACTGCACCTTACAATCATTTATTCAATTTTGGGAAGTTTTATTTTGTTATATTTTGTTTACTATAGTAATAATATGTGCTTGTATTATTAACAATATTTTGGAATAGGAACATAATTGATAAAATAGTTAGGATAGACTTAAGAATATTGTTTTTGTTGTGTATTTTGCTTGTGTATATTTAATAGTTTAAATAACTTCTTTTGTGTTTGTGTTTAACCAATTTGTATAAGGCTAAACATAGACAGTTACACAAGCTCGATATTTTGTTAAATGTGTTTTGACTTAACACAATGGAACAGACTTTTGCCCAGTTTCATTCACTTTTGAAGGACGAATTGTGTTATGAGGTATCCATTCGTTCCGAAACTCCAGCACCTACAGTGCTAGGTTTAAAGAAACAGTTAAAACAATTAATTCAGGAAATTCCTTCTGAATCAATTTTAGAGACGGATTTCACTTCTGAAAGTGAGTTAGGGGTTATTACTAAAAAACTTCAAGACTTAGAAGATTTATTAAAAAAGTGTTCTGACACTAAAGATAGACATGCCCTCTGTAGGTCTAAAGCTTTAGCTTCACATTTGTACTTTAGAATTTTGAGAATACAGTGTTCCGAACTCAGCTTAATAAGTAGGAAGAGTGAATTACATACAAAGTTGCAGAGTTTGATTTCCAGATTAGATGCTGACAATGAGTCGTCTCACGACGAATCACTGGATTCCGAGAGTACCGCCGTTGACTGCACTGGTGATAAAAATGTTGCCAAGTGGAAGTTAAATTTCAACGGACAGGGTGATCCGCGCAGTTTCATCGAACGCGTTGAGGAATATAAAAGATCTTATGGCGTTTCAGATGGAAAATTATTTGTTTCTGCATTTCATCTTTTTACAGGCCGAGCATTGTTATGGTACAGAGGCAACAAATGTCAAGTTTCGTCTTGGTCAGAATTGAAAACTTTATTTTTAGAGGAATTTGATGCAGTAGATTATGACTACAGGTTGCTAGGTGAAATTCGAGCAAGAACACAAGGCTCTGAAGAACCTGTGTCTATCTATTTCGCTGTAATGTTTTGCATGTTTTCAAGGTTGTCAACACCACTTTCCGAAGAACAAAAGTTACAAATTTTATTACATAATATTCGCCCTTTTTACTCAGAACAATTAGCTCTTGTTGACATTAAGTCTGTCGCAATGTTGAAGGAAAAGTGTCGCAAACTAGAGGCTGCGAGGCAGCGTTCCGCTTTATTTTCTGAGCCTACTAACAGTAAGGCAACTTTAAGTTCAGAGTTTGCTTACAAACAAGTGACAAAACAGATAAACACACTTTCAGTCACACCTGCACCTAAGGTTGATACAAGTAAAGGCACTGATTTTACGAAAACAAATAAACAACTATGTTACAAGTGCGGCAAGGGTAACCATTCCTTTAAATTTTGCAGGACAGTTCCGAAATTTATTAGATGTTTTTCGTGTGGACGTCAGAACTTTACAGTAAAGACATGTCCAAGTTGTAGTAAAAAGGCGACTAGTAAACCCGCTCCGGACAAAAATTCAAAAAACTAATTAGTAAGAACTGTGCAGAGACACAAGTAAAGAACTTGGTCATTAACAACAAAACATCCCTTTTACCTGACACAGTTCTGTATTCAGTGGATAAACGAGACTTTAGGCCATATTTAAAGGTTTTTGTTGACGGTTTTGAGATTACAGGTTTACTAGATTCCGGTGCTTGCGCGTCAATTTTGGGTAACCAGGCGCACAAGGTTTTTTTGAGATTCGGTTATAAATTGCATAGCAGTATTGATACCACATTTTCAGTGGCAAATGGAGACAAACTTGATTGCATGGGTTATATGTTTATTCCGATTACTTATAATTCCGTAACTCACATAATAAAATTTTTTGTAGTACCCTCTATAATAGCGGATGTTATTTTTGGCTGTGACTTTTGGAAAACATTTCAGTTAGCCCCTGGCATTTTTGATAATTTAGAATTAATTAAGGCACCTTCTCAATTTTACAATATTTGTGCGATTGATAATAAACAAATTCATACCATCACTTCTTTTGAAAACTTATCATCTCAACAGAAAGAATTAGCCCAGTCTGTAGTAAATAAATTTTTAGATATTTCTTCAGAGAAAATTGGATTGGGTAGAACAAAAATTAATTGAACATGTTATTGACACCGGTGATGCCTTGCCAATAAAAATAAAACAATATCCACTTTCTCCCGAAAAGAAGGAAGCTTTAAGTAAAGAGTTAGATAGGATGCTGGAAATGGACGTAGTTACTCCGAGTGAAAGCCCTTGGAATAACCCAGCAATTTTAGTGAAAAAGGCAAATGGAGACTGGAGATTTTGCCTAGATTGCAGGAAATTAAATTCAGTGACAAAGGGGGATTCATACTCAATACCGTACATTCCACAAATTCTAGATAGCTTGAAAGAGGCAAGGTTTTTATCATCGATTGATTTAAGTTCAAGTTTCTGGCAAATTCCATTAGCTAACGACTCTCAGGAAAAAACCAGTTTTACAGTTCCTGGTAGAGGGTTATTCAAATTTAAAGTCATGCCGTTTGGCCTATGCGGTGCACCAGCACGACAGCAGAGGTTAATGGACCAGTTATTTAATCAAAATTTTTGTAGTGATATTGAAAATGGAATAGTATTTTGTTATATAGATGATATTGTTATTTGTTCTGCTGATTTTGAAACCCATTTAATTTTATTAAACAGAGTTCTGGATAAACTAAAAATGGCTCAACTATCCATAAATTTTGATAAATGTAATTTTTTTAGAAACTCTTTGAAATATTTAGGGTATATAGTGGATGAATTTGGTTTACGCACAGATCCTGGAAAAGTTGCCGCAGTTTTGAACTTTCCGACCCCAAAAACTGCACAGGAGGTAAAGATTTTCCTAGGCACTTGTTCTTGGTACAGGCGCTTTATTAGGAATTTTTCAACCATCGCTGCACCACTCAATAGACTAACGAGTAAAGGAAAGAACGCACCTAAATTTGAGTGGAGCGAACAGGCAGAGGTAGCATTTAATACATTGAAGAATGCGTTGGTAACCGCACCTGTTCTTGCGGTACCGAATTTTGAAAAACCATTCAAAATACATTGTGATGCTTCTGCATATGGTGTTGGCGGTATGCTAACGCAAGAAACCGATGGTTGCGATCATCCCATTGCGTATGTCAGTAGGAGCCTAAATAAAAACGAAAGGAATTACAGCGCGACGGAACGCGAGGCTCTAGCTGTGATTTTTGCAGTGGAGAAATTTCAGGCTTATTTTGGTTCCAAGCCAGTCACAATTATCACAGACCATGCATCCCTAAAGTGGTTCTTAAATTTAGAAAATCCCTCAGGACGACTCGCCAGATGGGGTTGTAGATTATCACAGTATAATTTTGTTATCGAACATAGGAAGGGTTGTGATAATGTAGTTCCGGATACCTTGTCGAGACTCATACACGTAGATGTAGTTGGTGATCGTAATGATAACTCTAGTCAACAAGTTTTGGTAGATGACTGGTATGACAAAACATTTAATGGCTGTAAAATCAATCCAGCAAATTTTCCGAATTTTTGTATTTTGAACGATAAACTATATCGTTACAGTAAATGTAAATACCAGCTTCTCAGTGAGTTCGACTGGAAAGAGGTAGTCCACAAGAACGACATCCTTAGAATTATGCAACAAAACCATGCAGATGCAACTGCAGGTCATTTTGGTGTGTTCAAAACTCATCGCAGATTATCCCTCAGATATTTTTGGCGTGGTATGTATAAGGACGTGGTTGAGTACGTTAAGAATTGTGATACTTGCTCTGCGTATAAACACACGACATCAGCCACTCCAGGTCTGCTTGGGAAGCCTAAAGTCTGCGAGAGACCTTTTCAGGTCATTTCGGCTGATTTAGTCGGACCTTTGCCTAGGTCTAAATCAGGATTTACATTTCTTTTTGTGGTGACGTGTTGTTTTTCGAAATATACAATGTTGTTTCCGTTACGGCGTGCCACAGGTGCCGCTGTTGTTAAAGCGCTAGAGAATTTTGTATTTTTGAACCATAGTGTTCCAGAGACTGTGATTGTGGACAATGGGTCCCAATTTACAGGATCTGAATTCCGTAATCTCATTAAGCGTTATAATATTCCGAAATTACACTACACACCACTGTACACTCCGCAAGTTAACCTTGTTGAGAGGTACAATAAGGTTGTTATGACTGCTGTAGCCGCTTTTGTGAAAGATAACCACAGGTCCTGGGACGAAAACCTGTACAAGGTCCAGTTCGCCATAAACAGTGCGGTTAATGAATCCACTGGATTCTCCCCGTTCTTCCTTGTCCACGCTAGAGAACCGGTCTTAAATGGTTCCTTCTATAAGGACACGGATAAGGAGTACGAGGCCGGAATTCCAAGGGAGGAATACGCAGGAAAGTTTGGAACTTTGGAGGACATATTTGGTCAGGTTAGGAGAAATTTGTTTCAGGCTCATGCAGAGTATGCAACGCATTACAACTTAAGGCGTAGGTCTGCAAGCTATTCTGTTGGGGATATAGTGTGGAAAAAGACCTATCCACAAAGCGACGCTACAAATTTTTTCGCAGCTAAGCTGGCACCTAAGTATGAAAAGTGCAGGGTTGTCAAGGTTTTGTCACCTTTGGTTTACGAACTAGTTAGAGTAGCTGACAACCACCCAATAGGCACTTGGCATATTAAGGATATTAAGAAGTAGATATTTGCCATTACTTAGTTTGGTCTAAACTGTTTGAATATTTAAGTTATCAATATTCAATTAGGAATTTGTATGAGTGTAGTGATGTTCTGAATTAACAGTTACATTACCATGGTTCAGTTGAGGATGAATGTAGTGGATGTATGTAGGGATGAATATGTGATGATTGGAATGCTTGTGGTAGACCAACCGGTTGAGAAAGTAAAAATGCAAATATCGTACTTTGGGGATAACGAAAAGGGGGGGTTTTGTGTTTTGTTTTCGTTTTCCTTCTAGATAATGGATCATTTCTGTTATTTTTTCCGATTCTGTTCCGAGATCTATTTTCTAGGAGAGTTATTTCGTTTTTTTTCTCATATTCCGATTTTGATTCGGTTTTATTTTTCCGAATGGGATAGAGAACGGTTGCCATATCAGATGGACCCGTTCACAACCAGATTTTCCGTATTTGTTGAGTAACAAATATTACGATGGTAGTTTAAAAGAGTGAACCACCGTAGGCCTAGACGCATTCTATCAGTCAGCTGAAGAATGATGCCAAGATGTTTCCACTCAAGTGTCTTAGACACCATGAAGTTTTTTTGTATATATTCTTTTTAGAAGTTAGGGTTGTGTAGTTAAGTATAATGTATAAAACCTTACACTGTTTTCAGTATATTTATTTTGTTAGACAATTTTCCTTGTTAGTAGTAGATGTGCGTTCACGCGTAACTTCTGTGTTTTTTTTGTTGGTTTGTTTCAGGCAAATTGTTAGTAGTTGTTGGATGACGCTGAGGGCAGCGTGGTTCAACCTGTTGAACCTTTTCGTAGGAGGGGAAGTATTGTGACGTTGTAAATTTTGAACTACTAATTAGCGTTTCGCTTTTAATAAAAATCTATTTTGTTCAAAGTATGTTGGTGCCACCTAGCATCAAGGTGCAGAACTACGCGTGGGTCGATGTTCAGAGTTCATTCGAGCCACAATAGATGGCGTTTGCTTCGTTGTCAATTGTCGTAAAAATAAAACAAAATAATTAAATAAAACCATAATATCATTTGTTTATTGTTAAGTCATTAACAAAACGGTTCTTATAATATATCCTTAGGTTCCGCAAATATTCAAAAATGAATTGGCTTCATGATCAAACTAAATGAGAGCGGCGACACTCGGGTTGCGTCAGGCAACACCGATTGGTGAGATTTAGAATTTTCCTGGAGTCAACATGTGAAGACGAATTTTTTTCGTTCCAGGAAAATCTCACTTCTTTTCGCCCATGGCTTCGCCTGGAAAAATACAATAGTCATAAATTTTAGTCATCCTAACGTATTTTCAATGTTTCATCAGTTATGGTGAGTGAAAAATCAAGTAATGTGGATTCGACAAAATGGCGGTTTGGTTAGAGAAAATCCTAATCTCATGATTTCTTTCAGTTCCAGTTATTTTAACTTCCCAAATAAATGAGGATAATGGGTTGTGGGTGGACTTCTGAAAACCATTGGTGGCCAGGAGTTCAATAGGTGAGTTGTGTTTGATCGGGAAAATTCCACGTGTCGAAATTTTCACACAGCACAAATTATAATCTTGTTTTTCTTTGTTACAGGGTTTTCGTATTTACGTTTACGTTTTACGTTTAGCTTCAGTTTTCCGTTTGCGTTTTCGGTTTTCGTATTTATTTCTTTTGCACATTCACGTTGACAACTTAATTTCTATGGATAAGACTTGGTGAAAATCTTTGTAATGAAACATTTCGGTTGTGAAGAATCAAATAAATTGAGTTTTGGATCTTGGCCGATGCCGTCCAGCTACCTTGCAGTCTTCGGACCTACAAGTAAGCAGATGTTTGTATCCTGTAACAGTTTAGTGAACCTTCTTAGTGTATGTGTACAGTAAGAACCCTGTCTTTACTACTGAGCTTTTATTTTGAAACAATTTTATGAATTTTACTGTGTCATTGTCTATTCCATGCCAATGGCATCTTAAATTTAAAACATAGATTTATGTACTATCTACCTAAGGCATTCTAATGTATCTAAATTAAGTCTTGGCATTAAGCTAGAATAACTAAGCATTATTAGCCATCCTTATGTATTAAGCGACCCCGGTAAAAGTTACATTAAAAACAATTTTGCCTAACATCTAGCAAATTTCATTTATAACACCTCATATACATTACAAGGGAGTCGACGGCTAGCTTCTATTCTTTACTAGGTAGATAGATCAAGTAAAGTAAATTATTATTTTTCCTCTAATCTTTGTAAGGTGGTAGATTATTCCGTATCCGGGTATATTTCTATTCCGCCAATTTATCACCCTTACAATTTTGCACGATAAATCAAAAACCACTTTGCATAAAAATAAATAAAAATCTGTTTTAGATTGTACCGGTAAAGCCCTTTCATGATACCCCACTTGATATAGTTATCTTTTATATTGAAAATTTAAAATACCTACTAATTATTTGTTCATGAACAAAGTTTTCGGATTTATTCCTTTACTTGTGCTATAAGACCTATTTATCTACCATGATTCTAGGTCAACAGGAACGGGTTTTCTTGACAGACACGACGGACAGACAAACAGACAGATAACAAAGTGATCCTTTAGAGGTTCCTTTTCTCCTTTTGAGGTACGGAACTCTAAAAAAGAGTTTAAGTAGCACAAAGTTTTTCCCGAACACTTTCTCGCGATACCTACTGTCTACTTGGTTGGTAGGTATATCTTTGGTTTAGTATACCAATGGTGTGTATATTTGATATTCCTACTGAAAACACTGCGCAGTTACGCATACTTTTGATCCGGGGGCGTCAAAGATACGCCTTATGAAGTGATATTAGAGAAATATTTTCTCCTACTTCCTTCTCGTTTGTTTCGTTATTTGTCACATATTTTTGTCTTTACGAAGCAATCTAAAAATACTTTAACCGTCGAAAAATGAACTCCTACATGGCAGAGCGGCGCGCAAAAAACCTGAGAATTCCTGAATTGCCTAAGAGCCAGCGCGTGCCAGACCTTCCTTATTTTATAAAAGCTGAAAGTTTATCTGTGAGGATGTTTGTTTGGATGTTTGTTTCGATCGTGGTAGCTTTGGGAAATAACAGGTAATAAAGTCAGTTTTTCAGCAGATATGGTTTTAACTTTAGGAATTTTGGGTAGGTAATTCAAACACAATCTCTAAACTAAATTGATAGATACTACGAATAAAAGACCTTAGTCCAGTCAATAAGGCTAATCTTACCATTTTGAGTTGATAAGGTGAAACCATTGAAAAGATTTTTAAAGCCTGAAAGCCTGTGAATTTTAGGTTCGAGAATTATTGTGTACAACAGAATTAGCCACATTAGGTATATGTAGTTTGATAAAAATACATTTTATGACATTAGTTAGATGGGCTATCACAATAGATATCAGCAGATAAAATTAGATCTTGGTACCGTTGTATCACAGTAGAATCGAGGATCAATACAGTGTCACCGTAGAGGCTGGAAGCTTGGCCTACATTCAAATAGGACATGAGGACGCAGAACCTTTATTATGTGACTAGCTGATGCCCGCGACTTCGTACGGGATTTAGTTTATTGAAATGCTCGTGGGAACTGTTTGATTTTCCGGGAAAAGCCTATGTCACTCTCCAGGTCTTTATCTATACCCATGCAAAAAATTACGTCAATCCGTTGCACCGTTGCGACGTGGTTGAAGGACAAACCAACAAATCAACAAACAAACACACTTTCGCATTTATAATATGGGTAGTGATTTGTATAGCACGTCTAGAAACCAATTGAGCGTAAAAAATGGAGGATAATTCGTCACTCGTGTAAAAGGATGCAGAACCTGTCATTTTAGTTTAGAAAATTATTGTGAACGATAGAATTAGCCACATAACACATTATGTAGTTAGGTATCAATACATTTTATGACATTAGTTACATGATCTATAAGGCATTCCGAACCAGTGGTAGATGCATCCGACTATTCGTAAGCACTTGTAAAAGTTTATACGAATAAAAAAGATTTTCATTTTCATTTTCATTTTCATTTTTATCACAATAGATATCATTAGTGGGATAGAAATAGGTCTTGGTGTACCGTAGGTACGTACCTAACTGTGTAGTGTGTACCACAGTAGAATCGAGAATCAATACAGTGTCACCGTAGAGGCTAGGAGCTTGGCCTATATTCAAATAGGACATAAGGATTGGGGACGCAGAACCTTTATCATGTGATTTGTATAGCACGTCTAGAAACCAATCGGCCGTGCCCGCCCGCCCATCTCAATGGAGGATAATTCGTCACTCTCTGGACACGCCTGTCTGCCTGTATGATGCTATTTTATGACATACTGTTAAACCAAAACGTTCCTTATGTACTATGCAATAAGGCCAACGTATAAATGTATGAAATTCATGAAAAATGAAGCGAGTTACGCTCTATATGTTTTGAAGGAGTCGCTAATGTTTTGTAAGTATTTTGAAGATGAAATACGTAATATCATGTTTAATTTCTATATTATCATTGATAAATTAAGTTTATAGAAAGGTTGTTGCGTTGCTGTAAACCAACCTAAATGAATAAACACATCAGCAAAGACTTTGCCTAGAAAACTGAGTAGTCCATATCGGGACCAGAAAATTCACTAATAAAGCAATCCGAAGGCCACGCGTTAGGAAAGATTTGAAAACAAACAATTGGTTAAGAAAACTTGGATATCTCAAAATAATTTCTAGTCCTACTTATCATAAAGTTATAACTATACTAAGTACAAGCGTTCACATTGCAAAGCAATCCTGGCTATCTGAAATAAATTTTAGTTCCATCATAAATTATTTACCTATAACTGTAAAGATCCATTGCAGGATCCTAATAAGACATTTTCCCGTGGCATAAAGTAGCCTGTCTTTCTCCAAAATTGCACCTATCTTTGTGGATAATTTTCAGATCGGTTTACCCGTGGAAAAATTGAAAACTGGCAACCTTAGGCACACTTGCATACCATTTACCTAATGCAGCATGAATAATGTTTGAATAACCTTTTTTCCACACGGACATCTGTGCTGATGGCACAGTGGTGTTCCCAGTACGAGACCTAGAGCCACACGTAACAACTTTCGTAATCTAAAAGTATGCCAAGATTTTTGGAAAGCAAGCCAATGCCAATACCCAGATTCCTTTTCAGATAAGGCTAGAAGCCTGCCATGATCTCTGTCACTTGTTAGATTTTGAGGCAAATTCAAATGTGTCAGCTGAACCAATGGCAAATCCCAAAGTTTTTATGTAGTACGTTCCTTCGGGATGTCGACATTGGGACGTACCTTTCAAATCTATAGGGCCTCTGTATATCAATATCAATATCTATTTGATTTGTAATTGAGAAAAAAGGTAACTATTTGCTGCGAGACTGACACTTCTTGAACCATCTTGAACCGATCTTATAGTCTTATTAATCCCGATTAGTTAATTTAATTTATCTCTCCGGTAGATCGATTTAAATGCGTCTAAAGCGATCCAAAGACAGGTAGCAGGTTAATACCGTTAAGATAAAAGTGGTATAATGTTAATCGTGTAGGGAACCCGAGTGACATTCCGTGTTTCGGCACACGTAAACTTCGGTTACGATGGATATGGATAGGACGGTGTCTTTTGGTGGTCTTTTACGTTTTTAGGGTTTCGTACCTCAAAAGGTAAAAAGGAACCCGCAAGGACTCGCACGACCGATTTTTAGGGTTCCATACCTCAAAAGGAAAACTGAACCCTTATAGGATCACTTAGTTGTCTGTCTGTCCGTCTGTCTGTTTGTCAAGAAATCAACAGGATACTTCCCGTTGACCTAGAACCACGAAATTTGGCAAGTAGATAAGTTTTATAGCAGACATTAGGGGAAAAATCTGAAAACCGTGAATTTGTAGATACATCACAAAATAGTATATTTCATTACAAGTGTGGAAAGGCTGTCATTGCAAAGAGTTCCGACAAATGTCTACCCGAGCCGAGGCGCAGCCGAAGCCGAGGGTTGACAGTCGGAACAAGTTGCAATAACGGTTCCGCACGTGTACTGAACGACTATTTTTAATACAGTTGCGAAAAATGAAGCAATTTAATAAAATAATAAAAACACAATAAACTCAACCAACTTAACATTTATTTCTTATAAAAGTTATAATTCACATAATATACATTGAAATTGGTACAGTTTTTTTAAACAACTAAACTCGCAAAGAAAATTTCTGAAAAATGGCGCCAACCGTAGAATATAAGCAGAGTTTTTTTTCTGTAGTACGGAACCCTCGTTGCGCGAGCCTGACTCGCACTTGGCCTGTTTTTGTCAATGAAATACTCAACGTAAGTAAGGTGACTCGCTGCTTCAAAAAATTCTACTTCTGAGGCACAACTTCGACGAAGAGATTGAAAGAAAGAAAGTGTTTTACTGCTTGTAATAACCGTAATAATTCAGTATATCAAATTAAAGCGCTAAATTACCTATGGTCCCTGGTCAAATGTAGATAAACTTTTCTTATTAAATTATTATTATTTTAGGAAAACGTTTTCGACTCTATAGTTTTCTATTTCCTTAATCCGCATCATCGGAATACAGATACCACATTTTTTGATTTTTATTGTTTCTTATCGCCACGTCGAACTCAGCTCACACGCGGTAGCTATTTTACGTCGGCCTCCTAGTTAGTAGGACCGGGGTTCGATCCCGGGCATGCACCTCGTGACTTTTTGTGCGTTTCAAACAATTGAATAAATGGCTGAGAGTTCTCCATTTATTCTCAAAGGTGTGTGAAGTCTATCCATCCGCACTTGACCAGCGTAATAGACTATGGCCGCAAACCCTTCTCATTCTGAGAGGTCTATTCTCAGTAGTGAGCCGGCGATGGGTTAATGATGGGTTGATGGGTTAAATAAGAACACGGTCTTGCGCTTGCTATTGACAAAAAAATATATGTTTGCGACTCTACAGTTTTCCATTTCCTTAATCTAACGACCACCGATGCCGCGTTTAAATTTGACTTTTTATTGTTCCTTATCGCCGCGTTAAAACTTCACTCACACGCATTAGGCTTTTATAAAATCATTTATTTCTCTTCTGGTGCCGCTTTTTAATTAAGTTCTATAGTAGGTAAGTTGAGACCGTCTGCATTGTGCCGAGATTGATGTTATTATAACGTTTTATCGCTATCCAAAATGGGCATACTCATAAGTTTCATCCTAATTTTTAAGGTTCCGTTCCTGATACATACATAGTCATAGACTAGCTTATGCTCGCGACTTCGCAGCGTGGACTACACCAATTTCAAACCTCTATTTTATACCCCCTAGGGTTTGAATTTTCAAAAATTCGTTCTTCTGCATGCCAAATTTCAGCCCAATCCGTCCAGTTTAAGATGGGCGTTGATAGTTCAGTCAGTCAGTCAGCTCTTCCTT
Organism: Maniola hyperantus; assembly: GCF_902806685.2. Lineage (NCBI taxonomy): Eukaryota > Metazoa > Arthropoda > Insecta > Lepidoptera > Nymphalidae > Maniola > Maniola hyperantus. Next base: position 12,246,355 of record NC_048544.1, on the reverse strand, counting down.
ATATTATACTAGATGATGCCCGCGACTTTGTCCACGTGGATTTAGGTTTTTAAAAATTCCCTGGGAACCCTTTGCTTTTCCGGGATAAAAAGTAGCCTATGTCCTTCCCCAGGATGCAAGCTCTGTACCAAATTTCATCAAAATCGGTTAAACGGACGGGCCGTGAAATGCTAGTAGACAGACAGACACACTTTCGTATTAATAATATTAGTATGGATATGGATATATACCTAGATTTAAGTTGACGTAAAAAATTTCATCAATAGTCCATTGAGGGACATCAGTACCCATATTATAAATGCGAAAGTATGTTTGTTTGTTGGTTTATTGGTTTGTTGGTTTGTCCTTCAATCACGTCGCAACGGTGCAACGGATTGACGTGATTTTTTGCATGGGATAAAGACCTGGAGTGTGACATAGGCTACTTTTTATTCCGGAAAATCAAAGAGTTCCCACGGGATTTTAAAAAAGCTGATTCCAAGCGGACGAAGTCTCGGTCATCAGCTAGTAGGTCTATAATTGTAAAGGGACATCTATACTCTACAGTCTTTATACCCCGCGGTCTTGCCGCCTGGATACAGCGGCTCCCTGCAACTCGTTTGATGTCGTCTGTCTATAAGTATCTAATATAAAGGGTCTGCCAGCGCTGCGTATTCAGGTGCAAGTTGGCCTATGATACAAAAATTACTAGACGTTTAAAAATTCAAATTAGCTGGTTCAATAATTAGTAATTACACAACGAACTACCGACAGGTAATTCGAAAGCCTATTTGCTTTACTCATTTACCTGTTTTGCTGTCATGTCGCGTTCACGTAATTACAATTTACTTATTCAGTTAGAGGATTTATTTTGAATCCTATAGAATATAGATGTACCAGTTGGTTTCAAGCGATTTAGTGAAACATTGCTTGTTCTAGAAATATTACAGCTTTCTACCTTTAAGAATAGGTATAGGTGTAATATTCACAAAGATGCATAATTTTTTATCTGCATTTTCTTTTTTCTAATAAGTCATTATTAGAAAAAAGAAAATGCAGATAAACAAACCCTGCTACCTTTTTAAAAAGAACACCTGTACAAAGAGTTAGGTAACTATCTCTTCTATAGAATAATAGGTTAGGTTTATAGGTTAGGAATATAAATGGCTAAGATTACTTATATCAAAATTAGTATTAGGTAAATCTGGTTTGAGACAGTAATTATCGGAAGTAACTAGCTTCCGATAAAAACAAATACTTAATTAAACATTTTTAACCACAAAAAATATTTTGCAAAATGCGACACCTAATTTACATTACTAAAAGATCCTTATAAATGGCGTATCTATGACCCATCTAGTTTTCTTTTATTGCTTGATAGGCTTGCGTTTGAGGAGAGTCATGCTTAGCAAAGCAATGATCAAAACTAGGTTAGAGTGAGATTTAGGTCTTCGCAAAAACGCGTAATAAATACTTACCTTGACTAATAAAAAAAAACAGAAAAAGCGGGCAATATAAACAAATTCCGTTTTAAAAAGAACACCGTATAAAGAGTTATCTCTACAGAATAATAGGGTATGAATGGCTTAGATTATATTAAACAGCCGTATCTGGCTAATTGCTATTATCATTATGAACTAAACATACATGAAACTAAATATTTTCTGACCACAATAAATACTCTACAAAATTAGGGTTGTTACCGTTGAGTCCAGACTCCCAGACACTCCCAGACTCTTAAAATTGGCAAACCTATCTAGTCTTCGCAAAAACGCATAATAAATTGATATCTTGTCTAATAAAAGAAAAGGCGGCTAAGATAAACAAATTCCGAGGTACCCTTTTAAAAAGAACACCATATAAAGAGTTATCTATCTCCTCTACAGAATAATAGGGTATGAATGGCTTAGATTATATTAAACAGCCGTATCTGGCTAATTGCTATTACTTTTCGTTAAATTTATTAAATCTGGTTTGAGACAGTTTAGTTACTTCCCGTGAAAACAGAACTAAAGGACTAAAGGAGCCTTAAAAAACGTTGTACCTATCTAGTCTTCGCAAAAACGCGTAATAAATTGATATCTTGACTAATAAAAGAAAAGGCGGCTAAGATAAACAAATTCCCTGGTACCCTTTTAAAAAGAACACCGTATAAAGAGTTATCTATCTCCTCTACAGAATAATAGGTATGAATGGCTTAGATTATATTAAACAGCCGTATCTGGCTAATTGCTATTACTTTTCGTTAAATTTATTAAATCTGGTTTGAGACAGTTTAGTTACTTCCCGTGAAAACAGAACTAAAGGACTAAAGGAGCCTTAAAAAACGTTGTACCTATCTAGTCTTCGCAAAAACGCGTAATAAATTGATATCTTGACTAATAAAAGAAAAGGCGGCTAAGATAAACAAATTCCCTGGTACCCTTTTAAAAAGAACACCGTATAAAGAGTTATCTATCTCCTCTACAGAATAATAGGGTATGAATGGCTTAGATTATATTGAAAGGCCGTATCTGCGGCTACCGGCGCGCGGCGGCGGCGAGGCTGAAAGGGACGAGATAGCGTTAAAACACTCATTTGTTTTGTCACCCGGCCCGACCACCGACTAATGTCGGCGCCGTGGATACATACCTACTGCGCAGGTAGATGCGGTAATTGTAGGCTTTCATTTCCAATTTTTTAGGGTTCCGTACCCAAAGTCTACCAATCCGCACATAGCCAGCGTGTTAGACCATGGCCAAACCCCTTCTCACTCTGAGAGGAGACCCGTGCTCTGTAGTGAGCTGGCGATGGGTTGATCATGATGATGACCCAAAGGGTAAAAACGGAGCCCGACATGCACCACTTGCAGCACCAGAGGAATCGCCAATGCGTTGCCGTCTTTCAAGAATTTTGTTGATCCGCCCCTTGATTGGGGATCGAAGTTGTTAAATAAACATATTTAAATCATCTAAGTAATCGTTAGTCTAAAAAAACCGGCCAAGTGCGAGTCAGGCTTGCGCAACGAGCGTTCCGTAATACAGTCGTATTTTTTCGACATTTTGCACGATAATTCAAAAACTTTGATACATAAAAATAAATAAAAATCTGTTTTTGAATGTACCTACAAGTGAAGACCTTTCACATGATACCCCACTTGATATAGTTATCTTACTTTTCTTTTGAGATAGGTACGGAACCCTAAAAATGAAATTTCTCTTCGTAAACCAAGATCGACGTCAGAAAAAGGTATTACTTCAATCCAAACTCTATGAACTTAATGAAGTGAACTATTAATTCCACAACTTCCAACTCCGTTATATCGTAACTTCTTGATCAAGAATGTTAAAGCGCGCTTAAACATTTTCGTTCCGAAATTTATTTTAAGGCATTTATTAGTGATAATTTAAGCAGTGCCACTAAACCAGCAAGTTTATAATATCTAAACTCACTTTGAGGATTCACAATTAGGTAGGTACCTACATTGTTAAAAAACCGGCCACATGCGAGTCAGGCTCGCGCACCGAGGGTTCCGTACTACAGTCGTATTTTTTCGTCATTTTGCACGATAAATCAAAAACTATTATGTATAAAAATAAATAAAAATCTGTTTTAGAATGTGTAATTAAAGCCCTTTCATATGATACCCCATTTGGTATAGTTATTAGTTAGTTATCTTACTTTGAAAATTTAAAATACATTTTAATTCTTTTTTGTGATGTATTCACGGTTTTCGGATTTATTCCGTTGCTTGTGCTGTACCTACTACCCTATAGGTTTTATTGACAGACACGACGCGACGGCGCGGTCACACAGACGACAGACAGACAGACAGACAAACAACGAAGTGATCCTGTAAGGGTTTCTTTTTCCTTTTTGAGGTACGGAATCCTAAAAATGGTTGAATTTTCACCACAATATATTGTTAGCGATGTATATAAATAACAATTATTATAACAAACTACTCAGTTCACTCATTTAAAACAACCTACGCACGCCACCTGCTAGGTGATTCTCTAACTCAGTGTCTAACACTAAATGATAGCCACCGAGGTTGGTTAGTTCTACATTGCTGCTTCACTGGGTGATATTAAAATGTTTTTTCGTAGAAAACCTTCAACGGATTAAAAATTGAGCGCCGTGCCTATCATTCAGTGTTAGAAACTGAGTTAGCGAATCACCCTGCTGGCCTTTGTTGTGAACCTAAGACTAAGTGTGTAGCGTTATAGAGTCACTAGATAATCCCCGCGACTTCGCCCGCGTGGATTTAGATTTCTAAAAGTCTCGTGAGAGCTCTTTGATTTTCTAATTCTCTGGGATAAAAAGTAGCCTATGGCCTTTCCCGGAATGCAAGTTATTTCTGCAAGCACCAAATTTTTTCAAAATTGGTTAAAAGGATGGCCCATGAAAAGCTAGCAGACAGACAGACACACACTTTCGCATTGATTTAATATGGATAATTAAAAAAGTCGGTGATAAGTAGGTACGCAATTTCACTGTGGGCAACGGATGAAGAGATAAAGCCGAAGTGCCGGGGCCTGAGTGTTTTTATATGTAAAGGACAGATTATAACGGCGTTTATTGACGGCCGCCGAATACCGGTAGCCGTTGCGGCTGTACAGGATAAAGAACCCAACCTTTTTTCCTAACTTTTTTTCAAATGGAAGGATTCAGTTCAGACGTAACCGATCTCAGCTGATAAGCTAAACCTGCTAAAGTTACCTTATAAGTAGGTAGGTACTGGTAGGTACAGTTTGCCAGGAAATAGCATTTAAAAATGCTATTGAAAAAAACCGGCCAAGTGCGAGTCAGACTCGCGCACTAAGGGTTCCGTACCACAATCGTATTTTATCGACATTTTGCACGATAAATCAAAAACTATGCCTAAAAATAAATAAAAATCTGTTTTAGAATGTTCAATTAAAGCTCTTTCATATGATACCCCATTTGGTATTAATCTTACTTTGAAAGTTGAAAATAGCAATATTTGTTCAGGAACACATTTAATTTTCTTATGATGTAAGTAACCAAAATTCACGGTTTTTAGAAGATCTACCTTCCTGCCAAATTTCATGATTCTAGGTCAACGGGAAGTACCTACCCTATAGGTTTCTTGACAGACAGACAGACAGTCAACAAAGTGGTCCTATAAGGGTTCCGTTTTTCCTTTTGAGGTACGGAACCCTAAAATTATGTAGATTGCACATAATATTTACGATTACAATTTTGTATTTTTATATCTAATTAATATCAATATTAATTAGGTCAACCCAAGTTAAGTTATATTGTCGCATATATTTTGTATCACAGACTAGTTCCGCATAATATAATATAGTAAGGTAACGATGTAGGTATCCTAATAAGTAATATCAAATGCCTATACCTATTCGGTACCCTTCGCCACGACACGACACTCGGTCCTCGAAAAGAATTGCAGTCTTTGTCTTCAGTGCAAGAAATCTTTCAGGAATGTCAGAATAAAAAATCCGGTGGGCAAAATCACAGTTTTTTTCCGATTAAACTCCAAAACTGAAAAGGTCGGTTCTTAATTACCGCATAAAAAGTGAAAATTTCGCCAAACGCGCCCGTCAGTGGCATTAAAGAGCGAAACCTGACCGAACATTGTTCATTAATTGAATTGCAATAATAACCGGCCGAATAAATATAGAATAAATTCTCGATATACGTATAAAGAGGTCTTTATGCCAAACAAATCGGCCGCCTTTGAGAGGCTCAAACGCGCCGCGAGTAATCGACTTATTTTTATTTGTCGTTTAATGTTTTAGCAAGCAACGATTAGTTCTACAGACGTACAACATTCCTTTAATCCTCTGAGAGGCTACAAAATAAATCGAATTCTTTATAGTGTACATTTATTAACTACTTGGTTACGAAGGGATGTTTTAAACTTAAAGTATCTACCTGATTAGTAAATTGGTGGTTAAGTATCTATTTAAAAAATTCTTTTTTGAACTTTTTTAACGTACTACTGAGACGATAATACATGCAACTGAAATCAGCTCGCATTTTTGAACTGTCACTGTCATAAGGAGACACAGTTCTTGCTCATCTGGAAGTTAGTTTAAAATCGAATGCAAAGTTTGTATCGAAAAGACAAACAAGCAAACAGACCCACAAGAAAACGAGTTAATAAAAACACGTTCAAAATATTAACTTTGAGAGGCAAAAGTTTGATGAGTTTTTAGAATTAGATACTATACAGAACTTATTAGATAATAGTAGCTAAGTAAAGATCACATTGAAATATTGGGTAAAATCGTGTCAGTTCTGTTTGTTAATTTATCTTTGAATTTATGTATTATAAAAAGCCTTTCGTATTACGCTTTTTATAAAAATGCAAGCCTACAGTTACGGCAAAGATAATAAGATTAGAAGTTTCGTAATTTTCTAATGTCTGACTTTATTAATTTGAAGCAGAACTTACGACTTGCGAATGACGAAGTGCAGATGTTCGTTTAATTTTATAATTAATTTTATTTTAAATGGAGGCAAGTAGATAATTTTATTGAATAGCTAATGGAAATTATCGAAGCACTACGTATTTAACACAGAGCAATAGGTGAGTAGGGATTTGTCATATATAGGAATTGACTTGTGTAGTACTTTTACGTAAAGTCGGCTAAGGGTCGATGCATACTGACGGGGTGGATTCGAGTCTTTTTGATAAAAACTTAACTTAGCTTTATGTATATTAAAATTGGTACACGACGGAGAGAGATAACAAATGTACAGAAAAGTACTTATCTCTATAAGAGATATTTACTAGTGACCCTTGGCAGTGGCAGAGGTTGTAAGGGAAGAAGTATAGGTAGGTAGGTACAACTTCTTCTGAGTGTACAATTCTTCTGTGTTCTGTGTTCAATGAGATTTATTAATAAATTCCGTCATCCGAGTTCTATCCGTCATCTGTGAGAATACGAAATACTTTGACGAAATTATCTTTAGTGTGTTTTGGCAGCTGAACGTAGAACTCTGAATGTAGAACTAGTTCACTTTAGTAGAACTCTAGACCGTAGGCAGTGGGAGCGATGCTTCAGCCTGGGAGCGTTTAATAAGCCACTCAAATTCCAAATGCCCGCATGATTGTGAATATTTTAACCCGCATGTTTACTACTTTGCTTTTTTAGGGTTCCGTACCTCAAAAGGAAAAACGGAACCCTTACAGGATCACTTTGTTGTCTGTCTGTCAAGAAACCTACAGGGTACTTACCGTTGACTTAGAATCATGAAACTTGGCAGGTAGGTAGATCTTATAGCTGACATTTGGGGAAAAATCTGAAAACCGTGAATTTAGGGTTAGATCACACAAAAAAAATTAAATTGTGGTCATGAACCAATAATTAGTATTTTCAACTTTCGAAGTGAGTGACTATATCAAGTGGGGTATCATATGAAAGGTCTTCACCTGTACATTCTAAAACAGATTTTTATTTATTTTTATGCATCATAGTTTTTGAATTATCGTGCAAAATGTCGAAAAAATACGACTGTAGTACGGAACCCTCATTGCGCGAGCCTGACTCGCACTTGGCCGGGTTTTTACTTGCGTAGAGATCTCAGTTCTCAATTAGGTAACGTGCCTTTACAAGTTGTAATCGACTTGATTGTGATAATCTTGCACTTGGTGTTGAGGTATGAATATAATGATAGGAATCTAAGTTCTTTCCCTTCCAACTAAGCGTTAAGCTTGTGCTAGGAGTAGGTATAGGTACGACAATAGTGCAACGGGTGGGGTTTGAACCGGCGACCTTTTGGATTTCAGTCCGCTCCTATAATCGTTGAGCTATTGAAGCTCTTTATTATAGATACTTACTATAATAGAAAGCGAATAGAGATGAGAAAGGTCGAGATGGCAATCGGGGTATAAGGCGGGGGGACGCCCGCGCTCGCCCGCACGTATTTAGCGCGGGGGTTATGTGGGTGTGCGGGACGTTTCCACCCCGATTGCCATCTCGACCTGTTGCGTACTATACCTACAATTGAAAAGAATTGCTAAGAAAAGTTCAAAAGTCAAAGCTCCGAAAAAGGCACTTCCTTGACGACACCTTGGCAGCAAAGAAGCGAAGATCCATCACAGCACAGCACGCTGGACCACCGGTAGAGCGCTATCGGCATAATTTGAACACGCTTTAGGTTAATTGAGGCCGAACGGCGGACGAGATAAGCCGATGGAGGATTTACGAGCATGCGACCAAGATAACACATGCGCTTGATACATCGTGTTAGTTGCTTGGTGGGCGGCTGCGGGAACAAGTAACAAGCTGTTGAAATACTCTTACAATAGAGAAAAATCTACTTATGGGCTTCGAATTTGTTCGAGAAATCCAGAATATTCGCTAGCTCAGTGTAAAACACTAAATGATAGCCACCGAGCTAATTTAACATATTACTTACCTATATTTTTAATACATTGAAGGTTTTCTACGATTTCTACGAAGGCTCTTACATCATCCCTTAATCTAAGATCAGGCTCGATGTCAAGCGTGAAACTGTAGAGCTACTAAGGTTCCAACAAATGACATAATTTGCTCAGATTAGGTAACTACCTACAGCGTTTCATCATCATCAGCAAAGGCTAGGTCGAGCAAACTCCGCCATCGGGATTCGGGGCCAGTCAGATGCAGCTTTCTTCCAGCTCCGAACCACCAAAACCCTCATATCCTTTTCCCCTTCATCAACTCAACCACCTCTAGGTCTACCTCGGCCTCTACGGCCTTCTGGTTTGCTGTTCAACAACTTTTTCGGGGCTCTTGTGTCGTCCATGCGTTGCTCTTGTCCTGCCTGTCCTTGACAGTAATGGTTTTGACAACATTCTTCTGCTCGATTACGGTAGAATGACAGCCACAATGTCACGATCACAATCACCTCTGATTAATTGACGCTCGCTCACTATTGGCTACAATGCATTGTTGCCACAAGAATCATCACAAATTCAGCCAATCAGAACAATTGAGATTGTAATAATGATTGATGCAGGTTTTACGAAATCGGCCTGCGGGTTCTTATTTAGTTCGTTTTAGTTCGTAGTTTATGATTGTAAAGAATGCGCCAAAAACCATTATCCTGAATAGCACCAAATATCCTTCTTATTCGACCTTCCGTTCGAAAATGAAGAGGTCCTTTTTACTTAGGTAGAACCCAGCATTCAGAGCCTAAAGTTAATATTGGCCTAATTAGAGTTTATAGCGTTTCATACATGTGTCACATCTGGCAGTCTAACTTCTCTCACCTAGTGCTCATTTATGGTTACTTGTTTTTGATAAGAAAGCATACCTATCTGTGATATCTACCATCTTGAGTGCGTCCATTTTTCATACCTTCATTATAAAACACATTTAACATTATTCGTATGACGAAAAAGGAACAGTGCGTGCTACACTATCGCGATGCGGCGAAAACCAAAGCCGTCGCATTCCGTACAACTATTTTGGCACGGTGTCAAAAGGTGTTCTTTTGTTTTGTGCAGTTGGAAAACGCCTGTCACAGGTTGTCGACACGTAACGTTCGGAGCGAAGAAAACTAAATTGTTTGCGATTCGAATTGCATGTCACAAATGGCATAATTTAACCTAAATAAAAATAAAGCAACGTTTAACCGCACTGAATATCAGTTCTATCAGTATTTATTGCTAGACTAGCTTATATGTCCGCGACTTCGTCCGCGTGGAATACACAAATTTCAAACCCCTGTTATACCTTTATGGATTGAATTTTCAAAAAATCCTTTCTTAGCGGATGTCTAGGTACGTCATAAAGCTATCTATATGCCAAATTTTAGCCCGATCCGTCCAGTAGTTTGAGCTGTGCGTTGACAGATCAGTCTTTCACTCAGTCAGTCAATGATTCAGTCAGCTTTTCCTTTAAATAATAATCTTTTTACGGCTGAAATTAATAAAAAATCCTATCTGTAATCTATCGATCGATTACTTAGCACCGTTGTTATTTGTCTATTTCGACAATTAACAACTTTATCGATTACGGATAGATTGATTATACCTACATATTACTATTAATTTCGGGCGTTAAATTCGTTAAAAATTATGTTACATTACTGGTACGCAGTAGCGTGCAGGTCATAGAGGCATAAATGCACTGCTTACCCCAGTTGTAAGCTATTTATCATTATGACCATATTTTTCATTATGACCTGCCAGTAAACAGGTTCCTACCTAACTAATGCCTACCCTGGCTTCAAACCCTGTAAACTTTGACCGTCAATAAAAGCAAAATGCATTTCACAAGTCAGGCTTTGTTTTTGGACCAAAATTTTACCTTTACCATTAAGTATGAATACTTACTAACTTGTTCAACACAGTTTGGTTTTATTGGTGGTCAAAGGTGGGCGCGTTTGAAACTTTCGTAACTTTAGTTTAAGTATGTAATTAATTATCTCTACTATATCATCTTACAAATTAACAATTTTGACAATCAGTAAGAGTAACATGTTACCTATTCTGAATAAATAATTTGACTTTGACTTCAACTATAACGTAACTACCGTCTGCCTGTCATGGAACCTAAGGGCTTAGTTGCATAACCAGTACCAGGCAAGCATAATATTATAGTAGAAATAAAAACCTAAGGTATTTGTAAGTTTAAAACGATATTTGAGACAAAAACGTTGTAGATAGGTATTAATTACATTAGTCACTCTACTACCTAATATATTCTTCAAAAATAGTACACAGCCATTAACCAACATGAGGAATGTATAACATGGCCCTACATAGAAAATGGAAAAAATATGATTACAAAACGACTAATTAAAAATATTACACTCATAAATTATAACTTATAGCTACAAATGGCGGCGGAGAATGCGAAAACACGCCTTTTACAAGGAGGAAATCCGTCATAAGTTGGTTCTATCTATATTTTATATTGTTACACCCAAAGTAAATATATCTGACTGGGCAAAGTTTATACTGCCCAGGCAGAGTTGAGTGAACAGAGATTTTGGGCAGAGTTCCCGAACATCGATTTTATTTATTAGAAGCCTTATCCTGGTCAATACCACACTACCAACACTGTGAAAACTTTGATATCTATGATAGCTGATCGTTGAAACAGATGATAAGTCAAGAAAATCACTACCCATATAAATGCAAAAGTAAGTATGTTACGCAACGCAGCAAAAGATCGGAGTATTTTTTTGCATGGGTATAGTTAAAGACCAAAGTGTCAATGAATAAAAAAAAATGACACGGTCCAGTGATCAAAATATCTATCGCTGGATTGCTAATGGACAAACTTTGCCCAGAGCCTCTGTGCCAAATCTAACTTTGCCCGGGCAATGTCATCTTTTCACACCCAGCGAACTTTGCCTACAACATAATTTACTTACTGTTACATATGACATACGTACAACTCCTTAACAATGAAGGGATGTAGCTTTTATAGTTCTAAATGAATATTAATACAACTTATTAGATAATAATAAAACGCGGCGCCATACTGGTGACGTAATAACTTAAGCCCCTTGCACACTGGTTGCAAATCCTAACCCCCATTGTGATAGCACCCCAGTTACATCACCATATCAACAAACATTGTCGACTCTATTTTATTAGGGTTAAGGTTCATAGTCATGTGTCAAATATAACAAATAACTATCAGATATGGGGTGATACAGAAATGTAATAATACGGTACGTATCGTTGATCTAGGAAATTATAAGTACTAGTAAGTAGAGATTTTTCCGGTAGGTACTCCTCCGTATACTAACGAGATACGGTCGCAATGTATTGATTTTGCGTCGTTTTTCTATACCTAGCGTTTTCCTATATTTTTTCTATTGGGAAAAGCCGTGTGCATTGTGGTTTTTGTTTTTGATTTTGTAATTTTGAGTGGGACCATGTAACTTTTGTTTTAGCTGATAGCTTGTATGGAGTGCACGATATAGGCAAGGCTTGTTCTACCATTTATTCTTTAGTATTTTAGTTTCCAATTTCATAGGAAATTTTGATTTTATAGAGCCACAAATATTATTTTGTTGAAAACTCTCTTTAGAAAGAGTTGCGTTTAGTGCAAGACAATAATTGAAGAGAGTTTTATAAATAATTTTAATTACGAAGCTCGTTGTCATCATTTTGTTCCAATGACGAATTTGATTAGATCAAGAACTTACAGAGTTACAAATGAGGTTCTGCTGAGCATTTTCTGATAGTTCTTCCATTGTAAGCTCTGATGTTTAAAATGTAATTGTGCTTTAGTGACGAATTTGGTTACATCAAGAAATTACAATCGAGGATCTGGTAGGCTTTTCAACCTCCACTGCAACCCTGGTTTGAATTATTCTATTCGAGTGACGAATTTGGTTAGGTCAAGAACTTCAAATCAGTGTTCTGGTAGACTTTTGCAAGATGTTCTGCCATTGCCAGCTCTAGTTCAAATTATTCTGCTCCAGTGATAAATTTGGTTAGGTCAAGAACTTGCAATTAATGTTCTGGTAGGCTTTTCTAAATTGTTCAAATCAAAAATTATGTTGAAATAGTCCTGTGTCTACTTAATTGTTAGATAGCTACCTATGTGATGTCGCAGTGAACATATCCATTATTAGAGTTCAAAATATTTTAATAAAGTAGGAGGTATGCGAACAGTATATTGAGGTAAATTTTATAATTCATTTTTAAATCACCCTGTATCTAGGTACTTGTGACTGACCGAATTATTGTCCATAGCGATATTGATACCGAGGGTGACAATATGTCCATCGAGGCCGCTCATTGGTCGCCGTGACGTCATGGTCTTGTCACGCCCTTTCTTGTACAAACCGGTATTAATCGGATAGGTGCGGATAGTTGCGGCTTTCCACCGGTATTCTTGATTTTTTATTATGGCCTTGTTTAGTACACCCCTATATTCGATTTACATAATATTGCTATCCGCGACTTATGAACTAAGATATTTACCAACTCACAACTGAGGAAAAATTTGAATCTCTATAACTGTCCAAATTTCATTAAAATCGGTGCAGACTTCAGCTATGTAGCCGTGAAAAGTTAACAAACGCACATGAGTGACACACTTTCGAAGTTTTTATAGATCTTCTTGAAATGCCGTCTCCTATCGGAAGTTGGCAATCATTAGGGGCTAGGGCTAATTGCACCTTGGACACTGCTGCTCGGAAAAGAGATCGGGTAGGTACTCTTCCCGTACCATTGGCGTAAATTCTTTAGCCACAATGTTCTTCTACGGCCTGGTGGTCTTCTGTCGGCTATTTTCCCCTGAATAATGAGTTGAAGGAGGTCGTATTTGCTATTTCTCATAATGTGACTGAAGTACCTACTCCAACTTCCCGACTTTTATGGTCTTCAGGATTTCAAGATCTTTACTTAGCCTTTGTGGTACAGTTGCATTTTTGACACGCTGTACCCAAGAGATTCTCAACATTTTTATAGACACAAGAAGATAAATTATTAGAGGTTGTGACAGCTGATAACGCCTTCTTGGAAAAAATCTTCGTTCGTTTCTTCCAATCTTGAGTCCTGCGAGTTTCATCTTAAAATAATCTCCGTCTCTCATTGGAGTTAACACTTTTGTGCCTTAGTAAAATTTAAGGGAAATTCCCACATCGCCTATTCCGTCGGGAATTTAAATCAACCCAGTCGAAAAAGTTCGTAACAGGCTATAGGTACTCGGTAGGTATGCTTGTTATTCTTAGTGAGGCAGAGTAATGTACGTAGGTTTTACTATCTATATTAGGTAGAGGTAGATATATTCAATGGTAGACGTTGAACTAAATTAGTACAAAGAAGGGTTATTTAAAAAAAATCGTTTTCTATGAAGCTTTCAGTAGATATGATATCCATGCCATATAAAAGGTATCATGGACATCAAGTTGTAAACAAATCCCAGTTGCAAATCGCAAATTTTTATGTTCCGAATGACCCCTCTTGTGCGTAGACTACAATACATGGAGATCGTTGGTGGTAGACACGTCTCTGGTGGTAGAGTTATCAGAGCATCAGCTAACAATCTTATAAAGTTACCAACCGAATTATATTTTGCCATTTCCAAACCGTTTTCTTTTTCTTAGAAGTCTACATACTTACAATGCGAAAAATGTAGACCGTCTAAAAAATCGCTCGTAGAAAGCACCGCATTCCGTCCACGAGTCGGCCGGCGTTCGGGCCTGCGCCCATAATTGCCCCTTGGCGCCCGTCGGCTCATCTCAGTTTTGTACCTTTTTGTACTCGGACGATGGTCCCTTTTGTTCATCGCTTGTTGGTTTTGGGAATTAGCATGTCTTATTAGCATAACTGTCCGATAGGTCGTGATTGCTGTTTTAACAGCTGAATGCGGCCGGGGCACTCGACCGCGACGATGGTTTATTACTCTTTATAAAACGCTTTTAGATTCTCCTCAAATTAGCTTCAATCATTATAATTCTTTTTAGCGGAACGTTAATTAATAGTATATTAAATTTAATTGAGCAATAAAAAGGGCCGGGCGATGACCGAGCAGCAGCCCGATTAGTAAATCATTCGAGGAATAATGCCCTATAAAGTCTAGCTCAGAATTTATACTACTCCGGCGAACACAGCCGTGTCGAATTTACGCGCAGGTATAAATCAGCCGAATACTCAGCGAAGCGCATGCGAGTCACAGTCCTCACCGAAGGGACGTCGATAAAATATGCGTCTGCGGGCTCGGTCACCGAAATGGTAATATTGTTAACAGGGAGTAAAATAACTACACGGGAAACCAAAAGGAGAATTATGCATCATCTCGAGAATTTCTCAATAAGATGTGGTGTGCGCGTGGGGCCGACGCGGGCGCCGCCCCGCGGCGAGTCGGTGGCGCCTCTATCGATTATTCGGGGCTCTCGCTCGGGCGTAGCGCGGCGTCCCGCTCGCGCCGCGCGGGTGGCGCCCGCCGCGTCATTACCGGCCACCTCGGCACCGCGACCTCTTCAGGGTTCTCGTTTAAACAGAGCTCGCAGGCTATATCATTAATCTATTACGGCGAGAAGGTGGGCTCGCGTACGTAAGGTGATTTCTCGTTTTTGGCCGCGGCTGGTGAAAGGTAACTACGTCGACTCGACATTCGGTTTTATGGTGCTTAATTAGCGTTGATCTTTCGCTCGGACTGTCGGCTCGTTGGTGTTCCATATACGTCCTCCCTTTATTGGCCGATATCTGATCTTAGATAGTCGGTTAGATGTCACGCTGGGAGTCGTGACGCGCTCGGCTATAAAAAGCTCTATTACACGGGTTCTCGACAGCACGGATATTTTGATGTTTTGCGTCGTCGCGTCGTCTTGTCGTGCCTTTTCCTATTTAGAATACAAGCACCTAGAATTGATTCCAGGTAAGTATTTGAATTTAGACTGTTGAGATTGTTTTTATGGGCTATGCTATATTGAAGCAATCTTATAAGAATTCTACGTGCTGAATTTTCAAGGTTATAGGCTACTACCTACTCCGAAAATTACTTAGTTGAATTTTCTGACGGCTAGACGTTCCGCACATACCTACCTATATCTGTTGTCTCAACAAGCAGGTACCTAACTACGTCTTGTGCTGGTCTGCTGGTATATTTTATGGGAATCGCCGGCCCGCCCTCCGGCGTCGTCGAGGCGTGCCGGCTGCGCAGGCGCCTCTCCAGAATAGGGTTGCCAGTTGCCACACGTCTTTTCTGAAACCAAATTAAGACATTTTTAACACTGTATACTGTTTTTCGAGCTCCACTTTCTATCTGGCTGTAATCCGTTCCTAATTCAAGTTGCTACTGAGTTAACATACCTAGATCATGGCTACGTGCCATCCATACTAGATCTTATTTATTTATTTATTCAGATACAATCTAAGATGAATACGGGCTAACCTGGAAGGGGTATGGCAGTTTTTATTTAACCTATCTTTGGTTTCTACACAGCATCGTACCGGAAAGCTAGATCGCTTGGCGGTACGTTTTTGCCGGTAAACCAGAAATTTGGAAATTATTAAATTCCAAACCCCTGCTAGGAATCGAACCCGAGAACTCGCACTAACAAGACCACAGCGCTTACCACTGCACCAGGAAGGTCGTCAAATTTTTATTACCTAGCACTTTACATCATGTTAGTATTATGATTGTGGGTAGTCATTTGAAGCTCTACTCTCTTACCTACAATAGACGTGTCTTCCATCATTTGTCTTCATGTTATGAGACTTCATCAGCTATGATTGAGATTGATGATGTGATTATGGCAAAAGTCACATCACATAATATTATTATGGCAAAGTTTAGGTAACGTCAGAAGAGAATAAGAAGGTTTGAACGAACAACCTATATGTCATCATCATCAACCGATAGACGTCCACTGCTGGACGGGTCCCTTGAAGGGACTTCCACACGTTATGGTCTTGCGCCGCCTGAATCCAGCTACTTCCTGGGACTCGTCTGATGTCCTTCCACCTAGTGAAGGGTCTTCCAACACTGCGTCTTCCGGTGCGAGGTCGCCATTCCAGCGCCTTGTGACCCCAACGTTTATCAGTTTTACGAACTTGCCCTGCTCTATAATTAATAGGTAGTAGGTACTTAACCTACTACGCACAAGACAGACTAGTCTTCCGGAAACAAAATTGCGAGCTGCCACACGTTTTTGCTTACAACTTCAAGTCCAGTGTCATACAGGCTACAGCATGCATGACAGCATCTGAACTATATTCCCAATTCTACCTATAGTCCGCGACAGGTTGATATTGGGCTATGAGGCGGGGAGACCCGCGCTCGCCCGCACCGCATCCGGTTAACGCGGGTATGTGCGGGTGTGCGGGCGTTCTCTCCCCAATGCTATTTAGACCTGATGCATCGATTGTGTAAGAATAATCATTTAATCGCTATCGCAATCGTCACGAATTTCTGCCCTTTGATTGGTTGATTCGCTGTTTAATATTCGTATCACAATATACCTACCTAATATGATATCAACGAATTCATAAGTTTCATGTCCAGATTATTACAAAGTTGGCAACCCTACGTATAACTCATTCATATTTTGTACAACTGCCTAATTACACCCTGCAAGACTCGATCTCACTGATTAAGTTCTTGACATATTATTTCGTCTTATAACAAGTTTCTTGCTGGTTTGTTGGCTTTGGGCGCTTCCAAATCTGTCAATAACTTTTTCGATAGGTTTTTGTTGATGGTATAAACTGTATAATATAAAGAGAAACCTCTGAGGTTCTTGTTATCTCTGCTTAGTTGATTCATATTTTATGGGACATAAGTGTCACTATTTTTATTATTAGTTTTAGATTCTTATAAGACTATCCAATAAGAATCTAAAACTAACATTATGGAGAACTCTCAAGTATGCAGGTTTTATCACGATACTGGCTGATGCCCACGACTTCGTCCCCGTGGAATTAGGTTTTTTAAAAATCTCGTGGGAACTCTTTGATTTTCCGGGATAAAAGTATAGCCTTTGTCACTCTCGAGGTATTTATCTATATCCATGCAAAAATCACGTCAATTCGTTGCACCGTTGCGACGTGATTTAAAGACAAACCAACAAACCAACAAACTAACAAACAAACACACTTTCACATTTATAATACCTAAGGGTACTGATTTTCCTTCGCCTGCCTGTGCGAGCCTGGTATCGAAATCTCGAACTCCCGAATAGGAGGCGGACGTCTTAACTCATATCGTCTATACGTCTTATCTCTCTATGAATGAACACGAGAAAATGCGTAGACAAAATTTTCTCGTAGGGCGTTAGGCCCTCAGGACCCACAAAGGGTTATAATACCCCAGGATAATGATAATGAATTGCATAGAGCAATAGAAGCTATGGAATTTCCAGTCTCTATTTCTATCGCTTTACCATCACATTTTAGGTATACTGACAATAATAATCGATATTTATCTCGTTCCGCAGCTGTCGGAACCTGGCACGATACATAATATCTCTCTTTCAAACCGGTTCCTAGATCAGTTATGCATAATTACGCTTTTGATGTATCTATTCAAACCTGCTTTCGCTTGTTATTTACATACTCAATCGACAGGTGATAAATTCTATGCAATTTTTATTAAAAAGTATGACAAGAAAATTGGAAGCTTTACAGAGTTTCATCATCATCATCATCATCGTTATTCGACGATCCCCTGGCGCAGTGGTAAGCGCTGTTGTCTTATTAATGGGAGGTCCCGGGTTCGATTCCCGGCAGGGGTTTAGAATTTTATAATTTCCAAATTTCTGGTCGGCTTCGGCCGTGGTTAGTTACCCCCTACGGGCAAAACCATGCCGCCAAGCGATCTAGCGTTCCGGTACGATGCCGTGTAGAAACCAAAGGGGTGTGGGTTTAATAAAAATTGCCATACCCCTTTCAGGTTAGCCCGCTTCCATCTTAGACTCCGTCATCACTTACCATCAGGTATAAGATTGCAATCAAGGGCTAACTTGTATGTAAATAAAATCTTCAACCAATAGACGTTTGTTGCTTTGCTGGACATAGGTCGCTTGTAGGGACATCCACACGCCACGGTTATGGCTTCCAGCGACTTCTTTGATGTACATCTAGTAGGGATCTTCTAACGCTGCATTTTCTAGTGCGAGGTCGTCGTTCTAGCATCTTTGGAACCGCAACATTGACGGTTTTTCGAAGTATGTGCCCTGCAAATTGCTACTTCAGCTTCACAACCCGCTGAGCTAAGTCGGATACTCTGGTTCTCCGACGATCCCTTAATTTCATCAATCAATCAATCTTTCATTTCATCACATTGAGAAACTCCAGGCATAGCTCTCTCCATCGCCCGCTCAGTGACTTCGAGCTTTCTTATGAGGCCCATAGTTACATAGTAAATATTGACGTTTGTTACCTATTAGTTATTACCATTGTCATCCCTGTAGAGTGCCATATTTTCGAAGGCGTGTGAAACATGACTGGACCTTTTATCCATTGAGCTAAATTCCAGCAGAAATTCATGCAGCCCTCTGAACTGCTGAGAATATTAAAGTTCAAGAGATCAGAGAGACTATTGGGAGTTGTCATCTTCTTAGTTTCAGTATCATCCAATAGAAGAGATAGAATAATTTATTTTAACAGAATATAATGTTCTCAAAAACTTGTATCCATTGTGTTGTGTAAGTAGAATGTATATCTAAATGACCGAAAAATGAAACATTATTTGTAAAATTGTACGACGGTGCCAAGAGCCTTTGACTTTATAGCTATCTATGTCTCACAGGTCATCATCATCATCATGATCAACCCATCACCGGCTCACTACAGAGCACGGGTTGCCTCTCAGAGTGAGAAAGGTTTTGGCCATAGAGCCGTGCTCGGGATCGAACTCCCGACCTCTGAATAGAAAGAGCGTAGTGAAACCAATAATTAATCTATGCACTAGGCTATCACAGCTTCTTGAAGCTGTCCACAGGTGAATGATATTAATAGCTTGCTTTACGACCAAGGTTCGTTCTAAGCTATAAAAAGCAGCAATAAATCATGCCAAAGAAAATGTTTCGGCAGTTGTTGTTAAAGTAATTTAGCACTCTCTGTCGATACCTGCTCTACCGTGTTTGTTTTGCGAGCGAGAACTTATAATCAGTTAATGTGGCTAGTTTAGAGAATTGTGTACAACAGAGTTAAGCACAATGTGGCTAATTTACTTACTGTTGTACCTACACAAATCTCTAAACTAAATTGTAAAGTCTTTCACATCCAAGTGCCATCCTTTTCATCACGAATCATTATGAATAGATTTAGACCTGCTCTCTTAGTTTAGTTTAAAGATTAAACAGAAAACATTGGCTTAAATTTGACTAACCTCTGCAGTCCCGTCCCCGATTTTTTTCTTTCGCTACAATGAAACAATCCTTTTATGAAACTAAGTCGATTGGCATTAAAAAAAATTTTTGTCAATTTTATTGATTTTTATTAACTAACCAAAAAATTTACTATGCCAAAATTGTTTCCTCAAAAAAGACCTAAAGGTTCCTTAAACAGTTTCCCTGTATCTCCTATGGTTTTGGGTTTCCCCATACTGTCCTATTAAAAACAAACACACTGTAGGTATAGGTAGTTAACACTATCTTATGGGAATTATGGGATACCGCGAGGTCTCAGTTCGGGGCGAATCACTAGTTATTATCAAAGTAATAGTTCTTTAGTCAAATCATGTAGTTCATGTATAAAAACGTTCGCACAGTAATTTTAGGAATTCGATCGCTTGCTATGCGACCGTGGTCTGTGGTAAGCTATAAAAACAGTAATAAATCATGCCAAAGAAATGTTTAGGCAGTTGTTAAAGTAATTTAGCACTCTCTGTCGATACCTGCTCTGCTGTGTTTGTTTTGCGGGTGAGAACATTGTAACCTATTATTACGTCTTTTTTATTATCAAAGTAAAAATGCAATAGGCAATATAGAGGGTACGAAAACTTTAACCGAATAGTATACTAGAAACGCGATCGCTTGCTATACGACCGTGGTCTGTGGTAAGCTATAAAAACAGTAATAAATCATGCCGAAGAAATGTTTAAGCAGTTGTTAAAGTAATTTAGCACTCTCTGTCGATACCTGCTCTGCCGTGTTTGTTTTGCGGGCGAGAACACTGTAACCTATTATTATGCCTTTTTATTATCAAAGAAAAAATGCAATAGGCAATATAGAGGGTACGAAAACTTCAACCGAATAGTATACTAGAAACGCGATCGCTTGCTATACGACCGTGGTCTGTGGTAAGCTATAAAAACAGTAATAAATCATGCCGAAGAAATGTTTAGGCAGTTGTTAAAGTAATTTAGCACTCTCTGTCGATACCTGCTCTGCTGTGTTTGTTTTGCGGGCGAGAACATCGTAACCTATTATTACCTCTCTTCATTTTTTAAGCCAGAAGTGGTCAACCTGTTTTGGACGTAAGTTTATGTGAATAATCGTTTTTCATTCATAATTTCGAAAACTGTTGAATTGATTGATGGAAAGATGTTCAAATTAAAATAATATTGTTTAACTTAAATATTAATGTATAAAATATTTAATGAATTCGAATTTTATTAGGAAAGAAAATGTCTGATGAAATGCATGTTACCATAAATCATAGTTTTTGGAATCCTAGCAGCTAGCTCTATTGTCACTTTAGATCTTTAATTAATGTGGTCTAAATCTAAGCTGACCAAATATATTTTTTCACTATCCTGGTTCTTACCCTTTAGTAAACTAAGGAAAACTATCACTACCCATATTATAAACGTAAAAGTGTGTTTGTTTATTGGTTTGTTAGCTTGTCCTTCAATCACGTCGCAACGGAGCAACGGATCGACGTGATTTTTTGCATGGGTATAGTTTAAGACCTGGAGAGTGACATAGGCTACTTTTTATCCCGGAAAATCAAAGAGTTCTCACGGAATTTTTAAAAACCTAAATCTACGCATACGAACTCTCGGGTATCAGCGGTTATCAGCAAAAATAAAGTCAAAAACAAATTCATAGTTTTAAATTTTGATAATTTGGGGTCTCTGTGGCTTCCTGCTCTGGTGTTTGTTTTTGCGAGAACAACGAAAGCTGCTATTACGTCTCGTTATTTTTCAGGCAGGAGTGGCCAACTCGTTGAGTTCGTTTGCTTTTGTTTCAACGCAAATGATGGTTAAGCAGCTAAAAGACTATGAATGGAAATTTCCTGATAGACACCTTCGTTTTAAATGCGGTTTCTATTGTGAAACGTGGCTTTTATTCTAGTCTATATATTTAAAAGGAAAAGCTGACTGACTGACTGATCTATCAACGCACAGCTCAAACCACTGGACGGATCGGGCTGAAATTTGGCATGCAGATAGCTATTATTATGTCTAAGAAAATTTAATCCCTAAAGGGGTACAGGGTTTGAAAAAGTAGCCCACACGCAAGAAGTCGCGGGCATAAGCTAGTTATTTATAAATCGTTAAAATACATGTCCACAATTATTAATATAACATTAATTGACTGATGAACGATTTTTGAACCAACAGTTACAAACCCACGCTTACCTGTTATATCGCCGGCAGCGGCGCGAGCGCAGGATCGTAACTTTTCATTCATACTAAGTATACATATTCTATACACAATAAATTTTAGCTTACCTAAAATTATGTCTGCACGTATTAGCTGAATGAAATTTATCTAAAACTAGCTTATGCTCGCGACTTCGTCCGCGTGGACCGCACAAATTTCAAACCCCTATTTCACCCCCTCAGGGGTTGAATTTTTAAAAATCCTTTCTTAGCGGATACCTACGTCATAATAGCTACCTGCATGCCAAATTTCAGCCCGATCCGTCCAGTAGTTTGAGCTGTGCGTTGATAGATCAGTCAGTCAGTCATTCGCCTTTTCCTTTTATATATTTAGACTAATTGATGCCTGTTACCTTTTCTTGTTTACACGCGGGAAGATTACCTACTAAGATTATTTTTAAGCTCTTTTAAATCCACAGAGCCTCGATAGCACGATTTCAGTCCTTATTTTAAAGGTGAACCGTACTTTTGACATGACAAAATGTTAAAATGGCGCGTGAGGGGTCATTTGTACGCATTATATAAGTGTTTATTTGTTAATGATCGAGGAGGGAGAGCGGGGACCCTGAGATACAGGTTTTGCAAACTTACTTCAGGGTCCCTGGCACAATTTTAAAAAGACCTTTAAAAAAAAAATGCAATATAAGTACCTACTGCAGTAGGTATGCCATTTCGATATTCATATTATTCTTAATTAAATTAGCTTAGACCCTTTGATAAACCCTTTGCTTTGTTAGGACAGTAAAATGCATAGCATCAAAATGTACGTTTAGTACACGACAGGTCGAGATGGCAATCGGGGTGGGGACGCTCCGCACAGCCCCGCGCTAACCCGTTGCGGGCGAGGGCGGGTGTGCGGGGCATGCTCCTATATATTATTTGCTACAATTATAGATACCTATTGCAATAGTAATTTGTAGTATTAATTAAGGTGCGTGCCAAGCTCCTTACTAGCAATAATTATGTTTATCTATAATTACCGACACTCGCAACTACTTAGCAATCGATCAAGTTCCTTTTCGAGCCAATTAACTGTCGTAACATCTTGTAGACTAAACACTAGCTGTTTTTATCATTAATGATAATTAATGGTTTAAACTTTAATGATCAAATGGCATAAAACTGTAACGTATTCTGATGCTTATTTGTAAGAATTTCAGGGCGTGCTACATAACAAACTTATTAATTTTCGCATAGAAAATTAATAAGGTTGTCATGTTTTTGTTTACAAACATAATATAATAATTATTATCCTGTTACGCAGGCGAAGCCAGCGGCTGATACATAGTGAGCCAGCGCAACATGCATTCCCATTCCCACGTACGAATACGACCCGTATAGCTGACGCGGCGTAATACCAGAACCCGCGCGATGTGGGAATCGTAATATTAAGTTAGAATATTCTCATCCTTAGAGATAAGCACTAGTTTTTAGTCTTTTCATTTAAATGTAACTTTGAATATAACTATTATAAGGATATTATCGCCGACTAGTTTTCTTCCATCCACCTCCTGCGAGCCTAAACATTACTGGCGCAGTCGGTAGGATAAGCTGTACCTGTAGCTGTATCGGACAACTGTGACGGAGAACAACTTATCCTAAGAACCTACCATTCGGAGGCCGCAGTGTAGTGGAGAATCTAAACTTCGATTCGTGGAAAGAAATAGATCGGCGATGCGGTAAGTACTTGAATCGTTCAAGTTCCTTTTACCTATCCTTTTCCGACTAACAAGAAAAAGAGGTATTGTGTTTAATTTTTTTTTAATTGATTTTTTTTAAATCGTACGTTTATTGAATCCTCATTTATATATCGTCCTTATTCCTAAAATTTTATAATCTAGGTTTATACAAAATCTATAGACCTATTTAATATAATTTTACGTGAACTTTAGGGAATTAATTTTTTATTGAGTGCTTTTTTGTAATAAAAGTTTTTTTTTGAGTGTGTTTTTGCGTGTGTTAGTTTAATTTTTATTCGTCAAGATTTTTCATCCAAGGTCAGGACGTAGTTTCGTAGGTTCGGTTAATAGGTCAAGAGCCGTAGACGAATCTAGGAACTTAGAAGACATGGCATCAAACGATTTAGATACTATCTATAAATCTATTAGATTTTTACCCGAATTTGACGGAAATCCTCATGTGTTAACACGGTTTATAAATTTGTGTGACCAATTGGTGATTGCCCATTTTGACGTTAGTCCGGGACATGAGTTACAAAATTCGGCATTAATTAGTGGAATATTAAATAAAGTGACAGGTTCCGCGGCTAGGTTAATTAATGCAAACGGTATCCCAGATAGTTGGAATGGCATACGAAATGCCCTTATTAATAATTTCGCAGACCATCGCGATGAGACCGCTTTATACAATGATTTGTCTCTACAGACACAAGGCTCTAGCACCCCGCAAGAATTTTACGAAAAGTGTCAAAACCTGTTTAGCACAATTATGACCTACATTTCCCTACATGAATCCGTACCTACCACAATAGAGGCTAAACGGCAACTTTACCAAAAGTTAACCCTGCAGTGTTATTTACGTGGTCTAAAAGACCCGCTAGGCTCAAGGATACGGTGCATGCGGCCAGTGTCAATGGAAAAAGCCCTCGAATTTGTACAAGAGGAACTTAACACGCTATATATACAACAGCGAAATGAAGGCGGGTTTTCTCAGAAAATTTTTGGACATAAATTTTCCGTATCAAATTACACAGGTCCTTCAAGGTCACAAGGTTTCGCTATGCCTGGGCCATCTTGGCAGCAGCCCATACATTTTAGACCACCTCAGAGTCAGCAACCTATGCATTTTAGACCTGGTTGGAAACCTAACCCTCAAATGCATATGCGTGGTCCTAGTCGTACCCAATTAATGTTTCGCGCTCCTCCACCGAATTATAACCCGAAGAGCAACGTTTTCAAATTTCCAAATCGACACCAATCGCCTAACAATTCTAATTTCCCACGTCCCATGAGCGGTGTGAGTCATTTCACCCCTAGACATTTACCACCATCGGGACATGATTGGCGTAAATTTGGTAATCCACCACCAACTAACTATATGAAATCACGCGACGTCAATTTTAATGAACTTAACTATGACTATGATTATGATTATGACTATGACTACGATTATGACTATGACAATTACGAACAATTTACGGATGAATGCTATAATTACTATGAGGAAAGCTCCTCGAACGTTGAACCAAGTCCAATAATAGAAGAAGTTGATCAGAAACAGGAAGTCAGTTCTAAGAAAGAAAATTTTCAGATAGTCAGCGAATCCGAAAAACCAAGATAGATGTTAATTTTTATGTCCAGCGGCAACTTGGTTATGTACAGATTAGTAATCCACCTCTCAGATTTCTTATCGATACCGGGGCGAATCAATCTTTTATCAGTCCTAAAGCTGTACAAATGTATTTTAGTAATATGCCACTTAACTATGAACCCTTTGAAGTAACCAACGTGCACGCAACAACTAAAAATGACTATTCCATTACATTACCTTGGTTTTCCGAATTTAACGAAGATGGTGATATTACTTTTTACGTATATCATTTTCACGAATATTTTGACGGTCTTTTAGGCCTTGATTTACTTGAAAAATTGGAGTCCACTATTAATCTTAAAGACAGAAAATTAGTAACACGTAACGCTGAGATTCCAATAAAAATGTATGATTCGCGTAACGTTAATTTGTTCGAAGAAATTATTCCTGCTCATTCTTCAAAGCTATTTGCATTGCCTATTAATTCGCAGGACGGTGATGTCTTGATTCCATCTCAAACTATATGCAACTGTTTTATTTCCGATTGTATAACACGCGTTAAAAATAAGAAAGGATATGTTGAAATTGCTAATGATTCCCCGAATGATATAGTTTTTTCCATAGACAAACCCATATCAGCAGAACTTTATAATTTTGAATGTGAGCAAACCAATGTTTCGAATCGTGCTAAAGAAGTTTTTTCTCGTCTTCGCACTGGACATTTAAATCCAGAAGAAGCAGCTAATTTGAAAGCACTGTGTGCAAAGTATGCCGACGTGTTCTATCTTGAAGGTGAACCTTTAACGTTCAATAATAAGATCAAACATAAAATTAAGACCAGCGATGAAATTCCTGTACATACAAAAAGTTACAGATATCCTTATGTCCACCGACAAGAAATCAGAGATCAGATCAGTAAAATGCTTGAACAAAATATTATAAGACCTTCTGACTCCGCCTGGAGCTCTCCTATTTGGGTGGTTCCCAAAAAGGCAGATGCTTCTGGTCGTCGTAAATGGCGTCTTGTCGTGGACTTCAGAAAAGTAAACGAGAAAACGATTGATGATAAGTACCCTATTCCCAACATCACCGATGTTCTAGACAAATTAGGGAAGTGTCATTACTTCACTACCCTAGATTTAGCTAGTGGCTTTTACCAGGTTGAAATGGACCCCGCTGATATTCACAAGACTGCATTTAATGTAGAGAATGGGCACTATGAGTTTTTAAGGATGCCCATGGGGTTGAAAAATGCTCCATCGACTTTTCAGCGAGTCATGGATAATGTTCTCAAAGATCTACAGAACAAAGTTTGTCTAGTATATCTTGATGACATAATTTGCTTTAGCACAAGTCTTCAAGAGCACATAGTTAATTTGGAAAAGATATTTCAGAGATTGCGTGAGTCAAACTTCAAGATACAGATGGATAAGTCTGAATTCTTGAAGTTAGAAACCGAATTTTTAGGTCACATAATTTCTAAAGATGGTGTAAAACCAAACCCCAATAAAATAGCAGCCATAAGTAAATATCCATTACCAAAGACTACGACACAGATCAAACGTTTTCTCGGATTGCTAGGATATTACAGAAAATTCATCCCTGATTTTGCACGTCTAACAAAGCCCCTTACTCAATGCCTGAAGAAAAATTCTAAAATAATAATCGATGATGAATACATAAGGTGTTTCGAGCACTGTAAGCAACTGCTTACCAATGATCCCATTTTACAGTATCCGGATTTTACTAAAGAATTTTTGCTAACAACTGATGCTTCTAATGTCGCAGTAGGTGCCGTTTTATCACAGGGCCCAGTAGGGTCTGATAAACCGATCGCATATGCATCTAGAACTCTTAATTCTAGCGAATTGAACTATAGTACGATAGAAAAAGAACTCTTAGCAATCGTCTGGGCCACCAAGTATTTCAGGCCTTACCTTTTTGGACGTAAATTTAAAATTATTACAGATCATAAGCCCCTGCAGTGGGTAATGAGTCTTAAGGAACCTAATTCGAGACTTACAAGATGGCGTTTAAAACTCAGCGAGTTCGATTTCACGGTGATGTATAAGCAAGGAAAGTCTAATACCAACGCGGACGCGTTATCGCGCATTGAAGTTCATGTGGAAGAGCTAAGTTCGATTGCTGTGAATCTATCGGACGGAGCTCCCTCTTTAGATGACTCTGGAACTCTCTCAGCTCCGGAGCCTGAAGATGGTTCTAGAACAGCAACTGTCCATACTGATGACGAAAGCCCCATCTTGGAAATCCCGATTTCAGAACATCCGTTAAATAAATTAACTAGGCAAATCGTTTTTAACGTTGTAGGTGATATTAAAACCAAACCAGTCACTACAAACCCCTTTGAAAACCATAAGCGTACGACTGTTCAATTATCTGAGTCAAATTTAGAAATAGATGTCATCAATGCTATTAAAGAATTTGTTCAACCTAAAATTAAAACTGGTTTATTAATCAATCCACCATTGGCTATGTATAAGATAATTCCAATAATACAGAAAACCTTTAAAAATTCGTCAATGATACTCAATTTAGCTAAAACAGAAGTAGAAAATGTTCGAGAATATTTAAGGCAGCAACAAATTATAGATAAGTACCATGATGGCAAGACAAACCACCGCGGTATCAATGAATGCTTTCTTGCTTTATCTCGAAAATTTTACTGGCCTAAAATGCGAGAGCATATTTCAAAATTTATCAACGACTGTGCAGTATGCGGACAGGCTAAGTATGACCGTAATCCAATCCGACAGCAATTTCAAGTAGTTCCACCACCCAGTAAACCTTTTGAGCTTGTGCACTTAGACCTCTTAAGTGTAGAAAGCTGTAAGTTTCTGACAATAGTCGACTCTTTCTCCAAATATGCTCAAGCATATTTCTTAGGAGACAGCACGGCAGTCAGTGTAGTTCAAGCATTACTTAAATTTAGTACGCATCATGGAAATCCTTTAACTGTAGTTACTGACAACGGTCCGGAATTTAACAATCAACTTATATCTGAGTTCTTCAAACTTCATAAAATCCAGCATCATAAGGTCGCACCACATACTCCTAACGAAAATGGTATCATTGAAAGATTTCACTTAACACTCTTAGAACACCTTCGTATCTTTAGAATCAGTCAAAAGGATGAATCAGTAAGGAACCTGATACCTTATGCTCTTCTAGCCTACAATAGCAGTATTCATAGTTTCACAAAATGCAGACCAATCGAAATAGTAACTGGACATTTTGACCCACGCGACCCACTCGACATACACCTCACGACACATGTCTTACAGCAGTACATACAGGATCATAAAAATAGAATGAAAATTACATATAACCTTATCCACGAATCCTGTAGTAGTCTACGCAGAGATTTAACTAATAGTCGTAATAGAACTAGAGAGCCCGAAGCAAATTATTCCCCAGAACAACAAGTTTTTGTTAGAAACCCTGTTGCCTCTCGTCAAAAGGCAGCTCCCCGCTATACTCAGGATGTAGTTGTGGCAAATCTCCCAATCCACATCTACACTAGAAGAAAACGAGGCCCAATCGCGAAGTCAAGACTAAAGAGAGTTCCTAACACTGCCCAATTGTTGCAGGATCCTCCTTATAATCAATCTACTTCTGCAGCCAGTGGTAATGATCCAACATGATAGAGTTAGGATATTATAGTGTTAGGATATTATAGTGTTAGGTTAGTATTATGTAAGAAATGATATCATTTTGTTTTTCATAGTTTAAAAATTTCCTGTTAGTTTAACCTAAGTATATTATGTATTAATTTCCCATTACCACATACGCATCATGATATCCTTGTCACTTATTATCCATTCCTTGCTTGAACGAATACAGGTACATAGAGGCTGAATGCCCGAAGACCAGCAAAGGTTATCTATATTATAATATGCCGATATACGAAGCTTATAGATTTACACTTACCCAGAATAGAAGAAGACATAGCCATCCAAGTTATAGTTTTACCTAAAGAAGAATCCTTTGACTCAAGACCATCCATTATGAATAATTTAAGTCCACAAAACTGGATCACCTACATGATGCAAGTGCAAAGGTTTCATCTCAAACGCCTATCACTCTACCTCCAAGTACGGACCATGGAGTTATTTATCACACAATCATTACCATTCGCCATATTAATTGGAACCTGCAGACTGAATATGATCATTACAGTTTATCAGAAAATACATCGCACGAAGACCTTGCAGTTAAGAAACATAACCAAAATTCTGAGTTCTTCATCCGATGACCTTTCGGCGCAATTCACAGCCAAGGTGTTCCATATGCGCCGATCTGATGGGGGAGGTGTTACGCAGGCGAAGCCAGCGGCTGATACATAGTGAGCCAGCGCAACATGCATTCCCATTCCCACGTACGAATACGACCCGTATAGCTGACGCGGCGTAATACCAGAACCCGCGCGATGTGGGAATCGTAATATTAAGTTAGAATATTCTCATCCTTAGAGATAAGCACTAGTTTTTAGTCTTTTCATTTAAATGTAACTTTGAATATAACTATTATAAGGATATTATCGCCGACTAGTTTTCTTCCATCCACCTCCTGCGAGCCTAAACATTACTATCCCATAGTTCATAACGTATAAAGAATATTTACATTAAATATCTAAATAGGTAGGTATATGATGTATATTTGAAAGAAATTTAAGACATGGTATATTTTCTTTTTTACATTATACCTACTGTATTATTATATTTATGTATTCAGTTACTACTTATGTTCTAATTATTTAAATACTCATTTTTATATTAATATTAATATATATTAATATTTTAATTAACAAACATAGTGGGTAAGTATACCTACCTATATTAGTTTTATCTGCTCCAGTAAATTAATTAAGTACATATTATTATGTTTCTGATTACTATGATTCAATATTATATAACTGTAGGTGTTAGTTATCTACTTAGAAGCTTCGTATGATTTATGTAATTTTTTTATAAATTTGCAGCAAATCAACGGATAATGACATATGTCTCACGAAGTATTTACTAAGAATTATAATTAAACAAACACTAGTAGTACACTTAAAATCAATTTAGTATATATTTATATTTACCTACCTATCTTTATATTTTATTTCTATTGCAGATAATCTCATATTTTGTCATAATAACCATATGGCTTATAAAATCATTTAGATTACTTTCTTATTATATTTTCTTGACTCGTATAACAGTCTAGAATCTTAAATAATATACCCGATGTCCCCAGTGGCGTGCACTTCAAACATGCGTAAAAGCATTGCATACCCTAGAGATTTTTCATAAGCCATTTTGAAGAAAAAATTTCCTATAGGTATCTTATCTAGAGTCCTACATTCGTCATAAATCCTGTGCACGCCATTGGTATCCAGTGTTCAGGCGATCGCCTTTATTCTTCGCATACTAAAGTTCATTTTTCTCCTTCGTAGGAGCTCATCTATAGCCAAAGCCAACGGATGTTGTCAAAGTTGCTGTGGCCAAATCCAGTACCTAGTGCGCCCAGAGACCCCCACTCAGATCATTTGGTTAGTAGACATTTCATTTTTTTTAATCTACAGAATACATTTTGCTAAAATTATTTCATAAAAATAATAGCAAAAACTTTACCTAAAAGTAGGGTTGCCATCTGTAAAATGAATAAACTAGGACAAGGAGCTCGAAAACAGATTTTCAAGTGTAAACCCCGGACATTTATCTGTCCTGTGTATTCCTTTTTACCTCACAAATAAAATAAATAAGTTTTGTAACAATATCATTAAAAATTAACCAGTATTTTTATCTCAACATTAAAGATTAAAAACTATTTACTACCTACTATTTACTATTTTATTTGACA
This sequence comes from Maniola hyperantus, assembly GCF_902806685.2. Classification (NCBI taxonomy): domain Eukaryota; kingdom Metazoa; phylum Arthropoda; class Insecta; order Lepidoptera; family Nymphalidae; genus Maniola; species Maniola hyperantus. The sequence continues at coordinate 12,215,252 of NC_048544.1, read as the reverse complement.
ATTTGAAACCCAGGCACTTCCCGGATGCTCACCAAATTAGGACCAATCCGGGGAAACTTGGACGGATTGCAACCCTACCTAAAATGAAATCAGGAGAAAAAAAAATTTTGCCTGCAGTTTGTTTACCTACAAAGCTTTTTCTTTTTCAACTTGACGTTACTTTTTCAGTTAGCTTAGGTCAAATCTTTCAGGTTCTTAGACCAAATCCGTATGTTGAACTATACCTACTTATGACGTATCTGTTAAAATTGTACAAATATTTGTAGGTATATTGTAGAGGTGTAGACTGTAGACACCATTGTTTTGTGTTTGCGCCAGAGAGATGTCGTGTTACTAGAGGCAGTGATGTCCAGTGAAATAACCATGACATGGTTGATGTAAAAATGGGACTAGGGGTGACTAAATTGACACTGGACGTGTTTTACACTGCCAATCAATACTTAATACGCTGTTCTTCATAATATAGAAAATCATCTACGCATATTAGTTATCTCGCTAACTTTTTTTTCAAACGATAATAAGGCTTTCTACTGGTGAAAGAATTTTCAAAATCGGTTTAGTAGTTCCAGAGATTACTTCATAAAAACAAACTTACAAAATTTATTTCTTTATAATAGATATATTAATAGATTAGTGTGGATATGGATAAGATAGCAGAGCGTTGAGCCTCTAGTAATAACGACATTTCTATATCTCAAAAATATTTGCTAAAGGCTCAATGGGTCTGACTCCATAATTCCTCAATTAGATGATCGTACCGTGAAACTACTACAACTAAGTTTGAAATTAAAAAAAGGAAATTAAAAATAACGTAACGAAATAACCGTCAAAACACGTCCTTTCCCGATGACGCCCCAACTAACCTTGTTTGAATTTTTTTGGCGCCCAAAAAAGTTTATAGTCGAAATCATAGCGGCAGATGTTAATGATTCTATTATTTATGATCAGGCCTTGGCTATTACCTTTTATTTTTTGTTGTAACTGCTTACCTACCGGCAAGAGGGCGCGTAGGTATGCAGGATTATTCAGGCATGTAATTTTTGTTATATGGATTCATAAAACAAATATTGTCTATATGGTTTGATAATATTTTCTTTGCAACATGTTCAATGTTGATGAGTTATCGAAAGAAGACATTCTTTTAAGGCACTGTGTTTAACTAAGTTTCCTTGTCTTTCGCACATTCTGACATTTTTAATGATTGTGAAAGAATCTGTACAATTTTAAAAATGGCTCGGCCAAGTTCTAAAGAAATAAAATTTTAATAGATATATTTTAATTTTAATATCAGTAGCATTTAATAGAGAAATATGGAGAAAACATTCAGTTTGCTATAGAAATTCTCTTGAGCAGCTGGTGTCGACTGCTCGAGCCATTGGCCATCGCTCGGTCATACTTTGAACGATGGTCCAACTGCCCAGGCTTAAATCAATGTGCCTTAAGCCTAAACGTTGGTGTCGATTTTACTTCCAAACGGTAGGTAGGTACCTATAGAATCTTGAGTTCTGGTGGGTCTTTCTCTACATACACAAAATATTTAGTTGAAAAGGAGCAGGTCAAATATTCACATAAGTAACACATTAGTTTTTAATTGGTTCTTACTTTTAATGAACATGGAATGCAGAACTCTAAACTTAGAGTATTGGCAGTGGGATCGATGCCGAATGCTTTTTAAATAATTAAAATGCTTTTAATTATACGAGCAAGTAGAATATTAATATCTTTTGGTAAAATTATTCTAAAAGGCTGATCATGGCCTGTAAAGTTCTAATTTCCATTTTCTTTTTTAAATCCTAAGATGTTTAAGGTGTTCGTATAGGTAATTACAGAAAAAACTACATTGATAAACATTGTAACTAGTTCAACTTATAAAATACCTTTTTTCCACATTAAATACCTACCAGTCACAAACTTAGATAGGTATGCGGTATGCCTACTTAATTATCTAAAAAGATAATCATAAGATTCTATCTCAGTACAATGTATGATGATAATGATTTATTATTTCTAAATATAGTAACAACGCAAACATGTCATAATTATAGTTAAAGGCTAAATGAAGAAGTTATAAATCACCGCTATTCTACGCATTTTACCGTAAGTAATCGTTGACAGATACTGACTTTTGGAACTCACTTTGCTTTTTTTTTACTGAACCACCAAGAGAATCATACAAAAAAATTACATTATTAAAATCCTAGGTGCTAAAATATTCAAATTATAGGGAGCTACAGCATGCAAATTTAGACGGATAAGTGATGATTTATGCTAGACTATGCCGAGCCCGAGCCGTGCCACGCCCGAAGCGCGTCCGACGCGCAGACGATCCACGGATTGTCATTTTGTATGAAGAAACGTATCACGGACGAGGCTCGGATGACTCGGACACGGCACGATTTTATGTGACCTCACACAAATTTCCAATCTGGTACTATAAAATGTTATGTTCTCCGCAGAGTAGTCCGTCGTCTACGCTTGCACTTACGAAACTTTATTGCTTTTTTAATAAACCAAAAGTTTACGGGCAAAGATTGCCGAAGGCGCCAGTTAGAACCTCCAGAGGTGTCCGTATACAAATTATATGGGAGAAAAACACCTCAGCCCAAATAATTCTTCAAAACAAGACAATCGAATAAAAACTTTAAACAAATTGACATAGAGTTGACTTCCAATTGTGAAGTTATCAGGTTTTGATAGAAAAAAATGGAGTCGGGAATTGGCGTAGAAACGGACTTAATTAGAAAATGATTAGGGGTTTGTTCTTGAGTAAACTAACAAGCGTTATGAGATAATTATGGTAATAAATACTGCTCTGTCGTTAGGCAGCTGTCGATGCCCGTCTGTTTGTTTATTGCACCCATTTTGACGGATGTTGAGTTTCATTAATTTCACGTGGCTCTGGTTAATTTAAAAATATAAAAATTTATTATGTTTCTATCAGACGGAATCAAATGTAATGCTTACCTTTGGCTTTTACGTGCTCTCTTATAATATCAGCACTCCATTGAAATTTTTGCTATTAAAATCTTCGGATAGTGAGACTACAATTTATTAACTAAGTACTCTAAGTAGGTATACCTACATACAGTGGCGTGCACAGTGTTTGAAGCCAGGGTAGGCATTAGTTAGATTGGAACCTGTTTACTGACAGGTCATAATGAAAAATATGCATTGAGCTATTACAACTGGGGTAAGCAGTGCATTTATGCCTCTATGACCTGCACGCCACTGCCTACATACCGTGCCAACCATACCAAGCATAACCATACTTTGTGGCGTGCAGAACTTGAAGGCAGGGTAGGCATTAGTTAGTTAGTTACTTATTTAGTTATTGGCAGATCATAATAACTAGAGTAGCAGGGCTCTTATGCCTTTATGACTTGCATGCCACTGTCCACTCTTTAAGGGATGATTTATACTAATACGTGGCGGGCGTGAAAACATCACTAACATCTAAATATAAAACGAAAACGTGACTGATTGACTGACTGGTCTATCAACGCACAGCTCAAACTACTGGACGGATCAGGCTGAAATTTGGCATGTAGATAGCTATTATATTATGACGTAGACATCCGCTAAGACAGGATTTTTGAAAATACAACCCCCTAGGGGGTAAAATAGGGGTTCGAAATTTGTGTATTCCATGCGGACGAAGTCGCGAGCATAAGCTAGTTTTATATGAAGCCGTTCATGCTTCACCGTGCAGTGGCGTCCGTGCACGGCACGGTGAAGCATAAGTAAACTGCTTCATATAAAATGTTCGTGATGTTTTGAATCCGTGCCGCGTCCGCGCCTCGTACGTGGCACGGCCCACGCCCGCCACGTGTTAGCATAAATCATCCCTAACACTACACGTGTGCGATGTGATCCACAACAGTCACGAAATAAAGCCGTCAGAAAGACTTCCTCTCACGGTCGACCGGGCACGCCTAGTATGGTTTCTATGTGACCAATGTGCTCGTATGTAACACTAATTCTATTATGCGACACCGCCGAAGCTAATGCCATAGTCAGCGTGAACTAGAGTGAGGGAACTCTCGATTTGATCCTGAATCGGCGATAATTATGTCAAACTAGCTGAACCACCCCGGCTTCGCTCGGGTGGAGTTTTGAAAATTGAGGGGGAGGTTGAATTAATTTTTTCTCTCCAATTTTTACTCTTCAAAATTTGGTAAGAACCTTCCTCGTACTTCAAGGATTATTATAAAAAAGAATTAGCAAAATCGGTTCAGCGGTTCTCGAGATTTGCAATGACCAACACATTTGGTGATTCATTTTTATATTATAAGAGATATTAGGGCTATGGTGATGTAAAATCAAAGAAAAATAGGGCTACTTTAGGGCTATCTGCGTCAAACGTACTTAGATTTGACGGGAAGCCTGATTTTGCCTTTTTTATTTTTGAAGTCGGGTTTTGATTGCCTAGATGGGTCTTGACAGACACGACAGGCAGACAGACAACGAAGCGATCCTATTAGTGTATTTCTCTGGATATACGGAACCATAAAAATTATAAATTAATCTATGCGAAAAAAGTCACGGGAATGTTGTAGTCATCTAGTAGTACTTACATAGAACTGAAAAGTGCCGTCTGTTATTCTTTTGATCAACACAGAGCAAATCAGAACGGATCCTTTACACTCAGTCGCAAGACATAAGATGTTATAGATCAAACAGCATCCCATGGGCGATGGGCAAGGGGGTCGAGAGGGTAGTAATTGATTGGCTCGATATTGATGCGCTTATGGGATGATGTATGGGGTTTATTGGGTTACTTCAGTCTCACTGACAAGTCTTTTATGCGATGTTAGGATGTGTTAGCAACTTATATCTTACATGCTTATTTTACTTGACTACGGAAAGATTAGTTGTCTAACTGTGTTTGTTTGTTTACATTTGTTTGCTGCAATAAAATTTATTTTTCGGAACCATTGTTATGTCCTACTTCATTCGCGAATCGCGACCTCAGGACCGTCTTCGCGAGCTGCGGGCCTCGTAATTTACAAAAACCCTCTAGTTGTAGGACATGGGTAGGACAGACAAGTTGCTTGAGGTCTGAGTGCTCTGCAGTTTTCGTTTTGGGGCATATATGCGACACATTCGACCTATGATTTCAAAAATGGAACTACACCACTAAAAGGTGCTTTTTCATTAAAATTAAGAGTAAAAAAAGTGATTCTATAACCAATCATCATCATGATCAACCCACTACCGGCCCACTACTGAGCCGGGTTTCCTCTCGGAGTGAGAAGGGTTTAGGCCATAGTCTGCCATGCTGGCCCAATGCGGATTGGCAGACTATAACCAATACCTTATGTAAATTAAACTAGTTTCTACCGTGCGTTAAAAATGTGTTTTAGCAGAATCCTGACTTGTTTTAACGCAGCCTACAGTGATATGATACTTATGCTTTAAAAATAGCCCGAAAAATATCAGCCATAACATCGTCCTAGGTACCTATATTTCAAATAAGTATGATCCAATCGTCAAAGTGATAAAATGCACGTTTATAAAACATTCTAAAAATAACTACCTAAACACCAAGATTTCAGAGGGAATATCTTTTTTTAGGTAAGTTTTAGTCCTTAATTTTATGATTTTAGTCCTTATTTTAAAGGTACCGTACCGTACTTTTGAGTTGACCCATAGACAGTGGCGTGCACAGGAGTTCAAGCCAGGGTATGCATTTAGGTATGAACTTATTTTACGGCAGGTTATAATGAAAAATAAATATAGAGTTAAAATGGCGCGTGAAAAGTCATTTTGTACGGACTATATAGGTACATAGCTGAGGAAAATACAGATTACAAAATCCAAGAACACCCAGCGCGTGATACAAAAAATGTTGTCATCGCATAGCTACAATTGAAAGTTATGTTTTCACGGAAACGGGCCGCCATTCCGTGAACAACCGAACACGTCTCAGATGGTGAGGTATCCGAGGACCGCACGCGTATGTAGGTGCTGCCTACATAGCGAGATGTTTAGCAACTAAAGTAGCCGTTTCTATGCTTGTGTGATAGGGTTGTCACGAACACATAAGAGACCTAAAAGTACACTTGAAACTTTTCTCATAAGAATAATTAAAATTCTTGTTAAAATGAATCATTCTTATCAGATTGTGTCAAAAGGGTGACTTTTTCTTACTAGAGAAACTCTTTCTTAGAAAAGAAGGTTTGTTGCCTAAAATTTAAATCGAGTATAGGTAGGTAAGATGCTGTTTATGTTCTTGATTTTTGTTGTAAAAAGATGAAAAAATATTGATTTTTTTACCTGTTTTCTTGATCTAGTTCAAGAAGATGACGTCTTTTTGATTCATTTTATATTTCGTTACAAAAATCTAAAAGTGTTAAAAGAGGTCCTTTACTATTGGAATATACAGAATGTAGATACGTAGTATTTCCGAAAAAAAAATTAGGACAATTCAGTTGAGCATATAGTTCATTTATTTGAAAAAAAAAAATTATTTGGCAGTTTTAATAAAATTGGGTACCTATTTAAATCCATTTTTTTTATTACTTTATTATAAACTAGAATAAAAATAATGACGTAAACTAAAAAAACTAATTAAATCGATCAAATAACAAAATAAGCATTTAAATATTTCTGATTAGACAGAGATAGCGATACAGCAGTTTGAAGTCACACCTACTAATGCCATAGTAGCTTCGTGCGGTTTCATACAAATTTTCGTTTTGCGAGAAAGGGATAGAAGACCCTCCCACTCCAAAATTAAAATACCTGTAACTTTGTAAATCTTTGTTGGATTTTAATATTTTTTTCAGTGTACCTACGTCATTATTTTTATCCTAGTTTATAATAAAGTAATAATACTTATCAAATTCAAAAGTAGGCAAATACCCAATTAAAAATACAAATAAGACAAGAGGCAAGATCTTATCTTACAGATCAGTACCTATTCAATTTTCATTATTTTGTGTGTCAACCCTAATAATTTCCATCTAAGTACCGTTGTTATGTAGGGAAACCTGATTATCTATATAAGCAATAAAATATTTCAAAGTGTTAATAGCTTTGTGAATTATTATCTTAGGCCACCATACAGTGCGAATAAAACACCTTGCATAGTGCTAATATATTCTTATAAATACCTGCCTATATTAATAATACCTATTCATCATTTAAAAAGAATACAGTATAATATAGGTAACATTCATACATTTCCTTCAAAGATTAAAATACTTTTCTACAATATTTTTTTTGTTTACCAAGCAACAAATTCTATATTCATGCTACGTAGTACGTACATATTTTAAGTTCAAAATCGCTCAGCGTGCTAAGGAGCGGGCTATATTACGTGTCTCTTTGAGTGACAAAATCCGCAACGAGGATATCCGTCGGAGAACCAATATGACTGACATAGCTCAACGAATTAGCTAGCTGAAGTGGCAGTGGACAGGCCACGTCTGCCGCAGAACCGATAGCCGCTGGGGCAGATGTGTTCTGGGGTGAACACCGCGTATCGGCCAGCGCAGTGTGGGACGACCTCCAACCGGCTGGACTGACAACCTTAGGAAGGTAGCGGGAAGTGGGTGGATGAGGAAGGCAGAGGATCGTGTGTTGTGGCGCGCTCTTGGGAAGGCCTATGGCCAGCAGTGGACGCAAACAGGCTAATTGATTGATTGAATAGGTATTATAAGACAAGCAAATCTAGTTTATCAAAGAAGACAATAGACATTTAGAAGATAGAAAAATAGCTTTAGCTATCGATCATAATTAAAAACCAATTTAAAAGTGACTTTTCGAACACTCTGCCACTTACAGATAGCTAAGGTATGTGCAATGTTGCATTAATGATACTGTAAAAATTCCTTCACATGCGGCGCAAAAACTTGGTGCAATAAAAAATAAAGTGACAGAGAGTGACTTGACCGTCTACTTTTTACTATGGGTAAATGGGCCTTCTATTTGCGCTAACATACAGCCGTACTCAGAGTCGTGTATCGTTACTTAAGACTGAGTTAAAACGAGACAGATTTATGTGAGAGATATAGCTCTGGCTCGTTTTAACTAAACTTAAGTAACGATTAAGTGACTCTGAGTACGGCTGTTTGTGGACAATCTTTTAAGTGAAGAATATTAGATAATTACTAGCTGATGCCCGCGACTTTGTCCGCATGGAATTAGGTTTTTAAAAATCCCGTGGGAATTCTTTGATTTTCCGGGATTAAAAGTAGCCTATGTCACTTTCCAGGTCGGGATCTATACCCAAGCAAAAAATCACGTCAATCCGTTGCAGCGTTGCGACGTGATAGAAGGACAAACCAACAAACAAACACACTTTCGCATTTATAAAAAGGGTACTGATAAAACGTCTCTCAGCCAATGACGTTTAGTTAGACCCGTATAAGTAAGTACCTAATGGTTAAATACTAACTGTTTCTCTCACAAACTTATTTGGTGGCCGAGCGGGCGTCTTAAATTTCAAAATGAACGACTGTGCCCTGATAATTTTCGACGACGACAGGACTTTCGATTTAATAAAGTCCATGTACAAGGTGTGCATTAAGGGGACTCAGTTCAGTGCTTTCTTCATACAAACGTAGGAGGGAAATTACAACAATATTCGATATTGTACCTACGCACAAAACTAAGAATTATATCGATTTATCTCATCATTATCTAGGTTTATTGATATATAAAACATTGAAAAAAATATTGATTTAAAAGTTACGAGGCCCAAAAGATTCCTATTTTAACACTAAATTAATGACAACTTTGGGCGTAAATAAATAAGATTAGGGATATGAAATTTTTAAAACAATTTATCATTAGACGTAGTTTATTTATTCATTAGTTGAACTTTACTTTGCAAACATAAATTCAGCAGTTTTTTCTCAAAAATACTTTACCTAAACCCTTTTCGCGCGCTTGATTTCGGTGAAAATCATCGTGCCTCCCAACTTTCTCATACAATGTCAAGTGAAAAGCAAACATGTTACCCACGTGCGCTGCCAATTTCGGTCGAGCGTCCTGCGTCACCTTAAGAGCTCGTTCCCACTAGTTCAATTGATTAGTTCAACCGTTGAACCAGTGAGACATTTATCCCAGCAGTTAACTCAACTAAAAGGATTTAGATGCAGTTGAACTACTGGGAATTGAGCTCAAATGGACAAATTAAGAACATTCCTTTTTGAAGTTCTATAAATATGAGAAAAAATAAGATTTTTAATAAGAGTAGGGACACGGCTGTAGTAGGTATAAGTGTCATTCTTTTACCTTGTCCCAACGGAAAAATTTACTGTGGATATTTTAATTTTTAGAATTTCTATACAATCGAATCGGCATCAATAACAAACCACTTTATGCATAAACTAACAGTCCTCTATTCAATATCAATTACAGAGAAAACTGTACGTTAGACGTCCATATTTAGTAATAGTTAATTAAATGTGTGAAAAGTCACATTCGTCTTCCCCTATTATCGAGCGATGCTATAATTTTATCTGTCATGAAATCAAATCCGATAGTATCATCGGCGGGCAATTATAGCTAATGATTGCGTGAGTGAGGCAAATATCCACGCTCTACGCAATTATTGACTTCTCTTGAACAATTACTGTGTTACTTGAACGATTTCAATTTATAGCTACTCTGTACTTAATGAGTAGAGACTAGGTACTTCACACATCATTATCCAGCATCCACACTATCTGAACTTCTCTCTCTACGTCTCTACGACTTGTGTTGTATCCTTCACTCCGGCGGAGGGTTGATCCATTATCTTTTTTTTTTTAAATTACCAACATAAAGAATGTATGTAATCTACTCAATGACATTGTGTGTTTCCATTAATGACATAATTTCTTGGGATAATGATGCGGTGTGGTTCCGATATCCTTCTGTAGAAGTACAACTTGACTAACAGCCGTACTCAGAGTCGCTAATCGTTACTTAATTTATGTGAGAGATATGGCTCTGTCTCGTTTTAACTAAACTTAAGTTCCTAACGATTAAGCGACTCTGAGTACGGCTGTAAGAGATTTTGTGTTCAGATTTTAAGAAAAATAAAAGATTAAAGTAAAGATTGGACTTACAGTACCTACGCGGCAGTAAGTAATGTATATCGTCCTTTAGAAGGAGATAGCGGATTTGTAGAGCATTGTCTCAGTCGTTGAGACCGACAAAACGTCATAGGTATACCTAAGTAGGTATAAGTGACAGAGACAATGCTCTACAAAGCCAAAATGTCATTCTGAAGGCCGATATACATTATTTTCGGCCACGTACTATATTTTTTTGCGCTAACTAAGCTGAGCTTTCCGAGCCATGGAGAAGAAGACAGGACCAAGGCCTCCAAAGTCGGTCACGCATCGTATTACCAACTATAGGGTCAACTAGTAGGGCACACGTCCCTCACTACTTATCTGATCAGTGATCAGAGATCATACACTAGTTGTATCATGCAATTTTGTCTCGTCATCGTCGTCTCGGCCGTTAGACGTCCACTATTGAATGAAGATGTTTTGCAAGAATCTCTATAGAATACTTGTGCTACTTTTCAGCGACTCCCAGCTACTCGCTTGAGATTGTCCGTCCACCTATAAATGACTGTCTTCACTTCTCTGCATTTCTGGTGTAGACTGCAGGGTCGCCATAAAAGGCCTTGGGAGTTGAGACTGCCACGATTCTATACTAGATGTGTCCAGCCAAATGCCAAACTTGTGGCTCTATAACAGAGTATAATAACATATAGGTAGGTAGGTATACCTACTGAAAAGAGCCAGCAAGAAATTCAGCATTTACTATTTTCAAAATAGAGATTGATAATAATCACCATGTTCAAAGCGCATCTTCCCATGCGGAAATCAAAGTGTTCCCGTTTTAATTTTCAATCCTCATAAACATCTTGAATCCCATCCGATTACGACTAGTAGAGAAAACATCGAGCATACAAGTATTAATAGAGGTATACTTAACGGTTATAGCGCAGTAGTATAGTGAATGAAGGTATAAAACTATAAAAAGCCTTTTACCGAGGCCGCTTAGAGCACCATCGCTCAAGTATAAAATCACCGGCACATTATTGTAACAGATCTACGAGGACCCCCAACGCGGAACTCTTTGTTCTTAAAGAGGGATCAGTATAATTGGTGTGCGATAGTTTGATGTTACTTCTAATTGCGGATGGCGGCGCCACCGTCTTTATGAAATCCTGTTCCACATTTAAATGCGTTTTAATGCATTGGAAATTGGGAGCGTAAAACGGAACGCTTTTTGCAAAAATTGTTCAGCCTCTGTCGGTGGATTGTCTACGTTTCATAATTGTACTCGAGGGTAAGTTTGTTTTAATAGTTTAAAGGCTTTTGTTGCAACTCTTAGCCCCTTTTCCTTAGAACTGAAAAGGATATTAAGTGTTCGGCCGCTTTGTGTGTTTTAAGCGAAATGTGAACATTTGTTTTAACCGATTTTTAAATGGAAAACGTTTCCGACACTTATGGCTCGTGAGATTATAGGATTTGAGATCGACATCAAAAGCGAGTCGTTAGGTTGAGAAGTTTCTTTTAACGCAAACATTTGTGGGGACACTTCAGGGCACACAGGAGGACATACAATACCGTTTAATCGTTTGAAATCAAAGGAAACTCAAATGTGTATCATTTTCACTGATCGCCGCTGGGGAGCATCAGTTATTTTGTTGCTAATGAGTCTTAACTTACTCCCTCTTACGCTCTTACTTTGTTTTGTATCCCTCAATTATGAGGGTCGGCCGACGAAATCTTCACTAAGTACTTACCTAGGTACCTATCTACTTGCTACCAAACTGCTTTGCTTTTTTATTGTTAAAAGACTTTGACCATTATAAATTGATGATTAACCTGATGGTCAGTTTAGTGAACACCAGTATATTTTTTGAATAATGACAGATTTTTCTTTGATACTTATCAAGTTGGTGAAGTTACATTCTGGAATTGAGATGTTTTGATAATGAAGATGGATGATTTGTCGAGGTAATTGGCTTCAACTTTGTAGGTCCTAAGTAGTCAGTAATTAGCTTATTAGTACTTACTACATGACTCTGCAGGCTGCTTAATGAAGACTTGCTTATGCTCGCGACTTCGGCCGCGTGGACTACACAAATTCATCCTGAAATCAAACCCCTATTTCACCCCCTTAGGGGATGAATTTTAAACAATCCTTTCTTAGCGGATGCCTACGTCATAATCTGCATGCCCAATTTCAGCCCGATCCGTCCAGTAGTTTGGGCTGTGCGTTGATAGATCAGTGAGTCAGTCAGTCAACTTTTCCTTTTATATATTTTGATGAGCAAAAGGTGCGATGATATCAAAAGGACTAGAGACTCAGGGTGAGATCTATAGATCGTACACTGACTTAGCTTGGACTTATAAGACAGAGTTAAAACGAGACAGAGCTATATCTCTCACATAAATCTGTCTCGTTTTAACTCAATCTTAAGTCTGAGCAAAGTCAAAGTGCGCTCTGTAGATCTCAGCCTCAGACTCCAACTCAGGAAACACCCTAGATCTTGAGCTAATTAACAAAAACAATATTTCCTTGACCACAAGAAGAAATTGGATTCGATTTACATATCTGAACATTTAACACCGAGTTTTAAGTATCTCATAGGTTCGCACCCTACTGCCAAAGCCGTGCTAGTAAGCTAATTAGGGTTGTAGTATGCTGTACCATTGAGCCAATTAAGCTTTGAGGGTCCATACCTTTTCCAAGGTAGATGAAATTTGTACGTATATTTTTTTATAAATTCTCCCTTGCTTTCTGTGTTACTTACCTATAGGTTGGTATAGTGTTAGTTAAATAAAATGGGTGGCGTGGAAAATAAAAACTATAGTCTAATAGGTATCTATATCTACTATAATATTATAAATTGCGAAAAAAGTGTCTCTTAGACAGACTAGCTGCTTCTGCTAGCTTTTATATAGCTTGCATCCCAAAGACGGGAATAGGTTACTTTTTGTCCCGGAAAATGCAAGAGTTCCCATGAGTTTTATAAAAAACTTAAATTCACTTGGAAGAAGTCATCACCCGAAAAATCAAAGAGTTCTCTCGGGATTTTCGAAAACCAAAATGCTAGCGGACGAAGTCTAGGGCATCATCTTGTTAATTTATGGTACTTACAAGCAAAGAGCTAAATAGATTGACATGCCTACTTATCAACGTAGTAACTCAAAACTCGGGGTCTAGTTTGAGATTTAGCATGTAGTATGTTGTTATAATCTTACACTCCCTAAGAAAGGATTTTCAAAAATATTCCTCATCCATAACGAAACTAGTTAGCTGAGCAGTGGGTGATGGTCTGTGCTGAGCTCAAAACCACACTGCACTACTACTGACGCCATCTGTTGTTGGATATCCTGCGATATTTCATGAAATATTTTTTAGACCGAACGGACTGAACCTCAGAATAACTGAACCTCAGAATGACTGAACAGACAGGGTGAATTGGTTTCAGGTGGTTTCAGTACAGACAGTACAGACTAAGCAATTTGGGTAATATCAATAGAATTAATGACCGGTTCATAGTTCATACCATAGTAGACCATAAGCATAGAATTGGGGTGTAATTGGAGTCCAAAGTGACCATCCATTTGAGAAAGGTGATAACTGGTCATCCTCTTAAGTTTTAGCACGGATATTGTGATTGTCACATCGCTATAATCTAAATTGTTGTTATTTGCTGTATTTATGGAATTCTTTGTGCGGCAATATATTTTAGCCAATAGCGAAAGTGTGAGGTATGCGATCGTTACACTTAAAGCGGTTACGCACTCATCCGATCTGAGTCCGTGAAAATACGCTCAGAAGTACCTAGTTATAGAACTATTTGTATTGTAGCTTATATGACATACTTAATGTTATGACGCTAGACATTTTTATATCCGTAATTTCACGGATTCGGATCGGATGCGTGCGTGATCACTCTTAGCTGTTACTTATTTTACTAGAAATCTGCGGAAGAAATTATAAGTACGTTGCAGTAAAAATTAAAAAGCAACCATAGACTCCACAGCAAACACTAAAAATTAAAAACAGAACGCTGTTATTCACCCGTACATAAAAATGATTTACTTCTGTCGGCATATCAGTTTCGTGCCGCAAAGGCTGTGTGCTCGGCGCTGTTTGACTTCGCGGGCAAACATTAACACTTCTGTTCGAGCTAAAAGCCATACGCGCTAACTGCCAATTCGGCTTTTCCATCCATTTCATTTGCTCACCTCTCTCAGCTCTTTATTGCGAATATTCCATAAGTCCATAATATAATTTTAAGCTAATTATTACGATTTTTGAAATCTATAGGGTACCTACTTTACGATGGCCTATAGAGTCTATAGAGTCATGTTTGACAGGTAGGTAAGTAGGCCTTATAGCACAGGTAAGGGAAAAATCCGAAAACCGTCAATTTGTGGTTACATCACCAAAAACAATTAAAATGTGTTCATGAATAGGTAAATAATAAGTAAATATTTTCAACTTTCAAAGTAAGATTAATATAATGGCTGATACCAAATGTCATATGAAAGTGCTTTACCTGTACCTTCATTCTAAAACAGATTTTTATCTATTTTTATGCCTAGATAATAGTTTTTGATTTATCGTGCGAGAAAAAATGTGCGCCTTTTTTACTGTTGATGTTGTTGATGTACATTTGCTAACTTCGTTAATTCCAGTGATCTGTTATTTCGAATAAATTCCGATATTTTTATTAGATTTCATTAGATTGTTCATTTGATATACATATTTATTGCTAATAAGTTGAATTAATATTACCGTTAAAATGAACCATAAAGTTACCTCAGATTCCATTTCTTTTAACAAGATTTACCGATCCGGCTTCTAACTTTTGGGCTTTTTTATTTATTTTTATTAGCTTCAATTTTTCGTTTACCTACTCAGCAAATTCAATATTTGCTGACTTTTTTGCTGTCTTTTTTACAAATGCGGATAAATATTTAGACTATTGTAGCAAAATAAGTTTGTTATTCCTTGTATGTTACGACAAAAGCGACGGCAAAATGAAGCCAGCTATTATAAATAAATAAATATTTATAAAGCTATTACTTACTTTAATTTAAACATCGTCGGTAGCATTAAATCTATCAAGACATCAAGACAGATTAGCTTCAAACTTATTGATTTATTATCTATGGTCAACGTCATACCAAGCAGGTTGTATTTACGAGCACATACTTACGCCACAGCATATCTATCGGGCTTAAAATATCAGATGTCAATTCTGTGTTTAAAAAAAACAAGTGGTTTGGTTTTTAATGGCGTACTTCTATTCGTCCCCACGCCACGTATTGAATTCGGTATCGGTGACTACTGTAAGCTTCCTGTTGCCGATGCTTTTATTATGCTTTCGATTCTGTTTTCAAGTATTTTTCGGAATGATGGTCCTTGATGGTTTACCTTAATTGACTTTTTTCAGTTCTCTTGTCCTTTCATGGTCTTTCCTATTAATGGTTGAATTTAAAATAAATAAGCTAATTTAATGTTTATTCTACGGCTCTATCCATCCTTTTCTATAAAAATGAATGTAGTTATTTTTGTTTGTTCCATGCCCATATCTAGGTATCCATATCTACATTAATTCATCCGATTGATTTGAGTCTTTGTACAGTTGTTTTTTGAACTTTCGAAGAGTGCCATCAACGTAGGTACAAAAGTTTTGTGTGTGTGTGTATGTGTGTGTGTATGTATGTTTGTTACTCTTTCACGCAAAAACTACTGGACCGATTGAGCTGAAATATGGCATGCAGGATTATTAAGTATGACGTAGACGTCCACCAAAAAAGGATTGTTGACAATTCAAGGGGGGTAAATGGGGTTCGAAAGTGTAGTCCACGTTTGTTGTCTACTTTGAGCTGTGTGTTGATAGAACGTTCAGTCAGTTACCTAGTAAGTCAGTCACCTTTTCCCTTTGGTTTTCTCGGTTGAAATGCATGGAAAGCCGTAGTTTTTTCTGTATGTTTTTTACTGTGTAGGTGTATAATCTAGGTATAGGCCGCGACAGGTTGAGACGGCAATCGGGATATGAAGTGGGGGGATGCCCCGCACAACCACACGTCACGGGGGCTTTGCGGGTGTGCGGGGCGTTTCCTCCTCGATTGTCATCTCAACCTGTCGCATACTATACCTACTGTGTTTGCGCTATGGTCCCATATAAAAGAATAGGTATTTATTTATTTAGAAAATATACTGCAGTGTATCCAAATCTTCTTAAATTGAAATCGTAAAGATGCAATCACTTCGACAGATGTTAAACGCAATATGATTTATTGTACGACGTCGATTTTCGCATGCGCATATCGTTAATACCCAGATATCGATATACACGTCACTGTTATAATTAATATACCCAGTACATTTCAAAGCAAAAGTGCTTAAATATTTTTTTACTGACTTCCCCAATAAGGGATGATTTATGCCGACACGTGGCAGGCACGAGCCATGCTACGTACGAGGCGCGTACGAGGCACGGATTCAACGGACGCCACACGGTGATGCATGAACTGCTCCATATAAAATGTTCATGATAAGTATTTTGAATCCGTGCCTCGTCTACTCCTCATACGTGGCACGGCCCGCGCCCGTTACGTGTTGGTATAGTAATCATCCCTACTTAAATGGTTTTCGAAAAATCGGTCAAGTGCTAGTCGGACTCGCACACGAAGCATTCCATACCATCGTAGAAGAAATAACACTTACATAAGTAGGTATCTACATTTTTTTTTAATTTTCATGGCAGCCATTTTTAAGTTTTTATTATTTCTTGTTATATAGCGGCAATAGGATTACACTTGTGAAAATATCAACTCTCTACCCATTATGGTTCACGAGATGCAGCCGCACTGACAGACAGACGGACGGACGGATGGATGGACAGTGAAGGAAGTGAAGTAATAGAATTCGAGTACGGAACTCTAAACATTTCTTTAAAATTGGTTCTGTAAGTTTGGTGGAGAAAAATATACAGAAGTAGGTAGGTAATATTTTTGATTCCGTGGATGGATGGCGTCCAATTAATTTGTCAATTTTTATATGAGATGAGCCGTGAGCCGTGACAGCGTTGTGGTTAAGACGTTCACCTCCTATTCGAGAGGTCGGGGGTTCCATCCCAGGCATGCCTCAAAATTTGCAGAGTTAAGTATCTATGTGCGTTATTTGCGAAGTAGAACATCGTGCGGAAACCTGCATGCCTGAGAATTCTCCATAATGTTCTCAAAGGTGTGTGAAGACTGCCAATACGCACTTCTTTTCCGCGCAGATATGAAGTTCCCCTGACATTTCAATAGCATCTTGACCTGTCGCATACTAGGTATATGTGCATAATGTCGTGCGTGGAATTCGCTACATACTTATACCCGCAAGCCTAAGGGACTTTCCTGAATTACAAAAACAAAATACAAAATAAACTATCAAGTCAATAACGATGTGCAGTGCATAATATACTCATACATATTAAAACAGTCCCACGTTTTTAAATATAAATGCAAATAAAAGCGATAACAAAATATCTTTACAGCAAATTGTATGAACACTCAAATCTCGCTATTCCATAGTTATCGAGTATTCTCCCAAGATAGCATGAATAGGAAAATACAATCTAGACTCTAGACTAGGCAAAGATTATTCGAGGACTGTCTTTTTACTCCTTAGTGCGCGACAGTACGGGAGTCTACACACGGGACCAACTTCCATTCCGATTTGCGTTCCAACCTTGTTTGGCCTTTCAAGTGCAATTGGGTATTAGACTCCAATGTTTTTATTACTTTATTATAAACTAGGATAAAAATAATGACGTAAACTAAAAAACTAATTAAATCGATCAAATAACAAAAAGTTATTTAAGCACTTAAATATTTCTGATTAAACAGAGATAGCGATATAGCATTTTGACGTCACACCTTACTAATGCCATAGTACCTTCGTGCGGTTTCATACAAATTTTCGTTTTGCGAGAAAGCCGAAAGGGATCCCTACCACTCCAAAATTAAAATGCCTGTAAATTTGTAAATCTTTGTTGGATTTTAATATTTTTTTCGGCGTACGTCATTATTTTTATCCTAGTTTATAATAAAGTAATAATATTTATCAAATTCAAAAGTTGGAAAATACCCAATTGTGGCTTCATTCATTTCATATGGAGTTATTCAAGTTCGGGATAGAATAGAATAGAATTTGTTTTATTTGCCGATCCAACACATATTAAAGAAATTACGTCTAGTGAATATTACGTCATCATTTAAAGAAATTAAACAGTGTCTAAAATGTGCTGTGCCAACAAAAATGCCCCGAACTCAGCTAAATGTTGTGAATACAAAATGTAACCACAAGGCTAATCGGTCATTTATCCAAGATAGCATGAATAGGAAAGTACAATCTAAAGACAAAGATTATTCGAGGATTGTCTTTACTCTAGTGCTCGACAGTACGAGAGTCTACACACGGGACCAACTTTCATTCCAATTTGCGTTTCAACCTTGTTAGCTATAGGTATTAATAGCCTTTCAAGGGAATACCTACGGTATTTTACACTAAGCGAGAAAAAATCTTAAAATATATGAACTAGATAGCATTAGCAATAAAAAATCGAAAAATCTTAATTTCAGTTTATAAAATTAAACAGGGTGTAACCAGAACGCTAGTAAAAATTTAGCGTTATTGTTAAACTACCTAAACAGAATCCGATACTGATGTAAAAAGTACAATAATTCCGATAGTTGGAATGTGTGTGTGTGTGTACAATTCACAACTTTGATGTTAAAGGGGCATAGGTAGGTATTGGCCTCATGCCATATTATAAGCCCCAAAGTGCTAAAAAGGTCGTTGCCTGACGATATTGGAATTCGGAACTAATTTCGGCATCAACTTAATTATTATTTTGGAACGTAATAAGTTGGAGTTGGAAGTTGGTACCGAGTGTAGAGGCTGTAAGGCGGGCATCGGCACCTGTGTCGGCGTACATGAAAGCGGCCTCTCTTTGTGCGCAGGCGCTGCCGGCAAATATTTATTTTAATTTAGTGCCCGCCCGATCACTCGTTAATCGCTAATGGATTTGCTCCCGCGTCCGCGCACCTCGGCCGACGCAAAACGATTGTTTAAATTTAGAATTCGCTTTCGATTAAAAACTTGATTGTAAACATTAAACAACCTTTTTTTAATTCGACTGTAGCAAAGGATTATGAATTTTACCCGATTAAGAGAAAACCCAAACCGGAGTTATGTTTATAACTATTTATGTTAGGTAATAGGTTTAAGGTTCAACTGTTTCCTCGGTCCTTCCAAATGATAAATAAGACTTAATTGTCTGTACCTACTTCATAGGTAGGTATTATTATGACAAGGTGTGCTTCACGCAAAAATTGTGGAAAACTTCTAATTGTTTACAAATTATAACTTTACTTTATACCTACTCCATTATGAGGTTTCATTGTAATAGGTACCTAAGCAGGTAGATAATAATAAAAATTCATGATAAAATCTGGAATAAGTAAATGTACTTACCTATCTACTTGCCTATAAAAATACATTCACAATCACGAGTCGTGCGTTTCAGGGTTCCGTACCCGAATTTGACTAATACCTACGGTATGTGACTATGCCGCCGGAAACTTAGTAGGTATTAAGTACTTATTAATATTAATTTGTTCTATCAAATTAGGTTACCTATACCTATAGGTATTCCAGGTCTGTCACATTTTTTAAATTCGCCGCGCTTTCCCAGTCTCTTCTTTCGTTAGCCAGACTAATACCTATTCCCCTTTCCTCCCCAACCATAGCGTAAAGCTTTTGCTAGGAGTAGATACGACAATTAATAGTGCAACGGGTGGGGTTTGAACCGCCGACCTTTCGGAATTCAGTCCGCTCCTGTAACCGTTGAGCTATTGAGGCTCAGATTGATGGAATAAAATGAAAAATAAAACATGTACCTACAGACAGACAGTTCCTGTCTTGTGTGCCCCCATGTTTGTCGACGCTTTTTGTGGTAAAAAGGGCATTAGTGAACCCTTTTGTTTGCCCTCGACTAAGACGGTTTGCGTGTCAACAGCCACAGTCAACATTGACACATCGGCGGCTCCTATGGCCAACGTAATCTGGTTCGAAAAAAACCATCAAAAAACCCATAGCTTTTATTTTACACGTCCTCAATCATTGAGTTGTAGACCATAGAGCAACCGTTGAACTGTAAACACATGCGTCAAATAAGTACCTACTCCTGCCTAATCATGCAAAAAATATGGAACTAATAATATTCTTAGTGAATGAACGAAATGGCTAGATGATGTCAACTGAACAACTTAAGTTTTTTTTTTAAATGGCTAATATACTTTTTTTTTAAATCCATGTGTAAAATCACTTGCATCCGGTGATCTATTGCGGCGTGATTGAATTAAGGTCAAAAGTGTAAAAAATGGTTCCTGTTTTTTTACATTAATTTTATGTAGGTGAATACCTAAGTACTTATAATATCGTTTTGTAGCACTGTAGCTAATTCTGTAATTCGGTTGCTCATTTCATAATGCTCCCTTGCTTAAAAAGGATAGTACCCATAGGTACCTACTAGATTAACAGTCGCACTCAGAGTCGCTTAATCGTTACTTAAGGCATTCCTTGTCCACACTTATTAATGCCTTACTTATTAATGACTTTGAGTGCGGCTGTTAGACTTGTCAATTTACTTAGTCAAAGTCGAAGTCAAATTATTTAATCAGAATAGGTAACAAGTTTAGATTAATTTAGATTGTGTAAGACAAAATAAGCCAAATTATTAATTAGGTAGGTACCTACCTACCTTTCGAGGAAACTCTGGGCACAGATAATATATTATTAAACAAGTTTAATATATTATCTCTGCTCTGGGTTTGATCCTGAATCGACGTCTGTTAAAATAAGTATAAGGCTACGGGAGACGTGAAATTAAAGAGGCCTAGTCGTTTCATAGCCTACCTAGCGTCAAATGTAGGTAACATTTGACGCCTGTCAGTGTAGGTGAATCCTTGACGTTTTATTACAAGTTTCCTAACAGTCGTGAACTGTGACTCTAGTGAGTCGGCACCTCTCCGTCCTAAATGAAGTTGGTTATGGGATCAACTTGCATGGGAAGCTTTAACGACGCATTTAATGTGTTTTGTTTACCTACTTACCTACTCTGCCTCTGATTGCTTTTGATTTTAAATAGGTACCTACTTTACTTACCTAGGTACCTACCTACTTTTCATAACCCGACTATGGAAGGTTTATGATTTTACCAGGTATAATGCCCCGGCTTCGCCCGCGTGAATTCACTTTTTTTTCACATTCCGTGCAGAGAATTCTGATTTTCCGGGACAAAAAGAAGTTTATGTTCGCCCCTAGGATGTATTTCCCTACCATCCATTGCAGTTTCAAAGCTGAGTTCAATTTAAGTGAAAAGTGTTGAGCCACTTTCTTGAGCGACTCTACTTACCTACCTGCTTTACAAAACAGGAAATATCTGACTACCTACTGCCCTAACGATTTATAAATAGAATGTCATACTCCGGTGTATTCGGTTCATATTACATTTTACAAACATGAAGGCACTGCTGGCAGTGCGTTGCATCCGACGCTGGGTACGGAACAACGGAATAAAAGCGATATTCGAATTCAATCGATACTGCTTATGCGAAGACTTTTGCCGAAATACCGTCTTTCCTTCCAACGAATTCCGAACATTTGCAATAAAAAACTTCTATAGACTCGAATCACGTCTCGATGCCGTTCTGCGAATTAAAATCACAAAAAGCCAGAAAGAGACGGTCGCCGGCGCCGCGGGAGAGAACGAGCGACATAATATGCAACATCGCCGCATCCACGCCCCTATAGGTATAAAATTCAAAATAAGATTTCAAAGGAAGTAAAAGGAAAAACAAACAGTCGCAGTGGGTTTCTCTAGTTTGTTAGAGCGAGATAAGTGCAGTTCGTTCGGCTCCGCCTTTATTGGTTAGTTAATATGACTTATGGCGCGTATGTTTACCGCGCGAATTAGCCATTTGGCGCGAACGTGTGGGGCGACGCCCGGCGGCTGTCGGCACCCGGCGACGCGATGCGTTCAGGACCGACGTGCAACTGCAATCGAATGAGCGGAAACACATTCATTTTAACCACTTTAGTATGAAACTCACGTCCTCTCCTTATACCTACTCTATTAAACGGCGTCTAAAATTCCACTAACGCCCTATTCTTTATAAAAAAAAACATATTTATCACTTACTAAGAAAATGGTAAAATAAATACAAAGTACAAAAAGAAACTTCGTGATGCGCACATA
This sequence comes from Maniola hyperantus, assembly GCF_902806685.2. NCBI lineage: Eukaryota > Metazoa > Arthropoda > Insecta > Lepidoptera > Nymphalidae > Maniola > Maniola hyperantus. The sequence continues at coordinate 12,192,955 of NC_048544.1, read as the reverse complement.
GATGTCACAGCATCACAGAGTAAAAACTAAACGATATCAAGTATGCATACAAGTAACGCCATCTAGAGACGAATAGCGGAGACTCGAGGTTTTTTACATTGCAACTGCATTTATAACAAAAAATTGTATACGTGATACCGTCTATTCATCGTTCAGATAATTGTGAAATATTACTCTTATTATTTCTTTTCTCACTTAATTAAAATTACTCTGCATTTATGTGAGTAGAAAAACGCTGAAAGAGTGAAGGCACGTCGCACCATTGCTGGATTTTTTTTAATTATAGCTAACTACTTATGATATAACTTGTTTGAAAGTTTCTGGATTATGAAGCGTAGGTACCTAACCTGTAAATTTTGGGTGGCGCGATTAAAGGTCGTTGATTTTTAATAACTGCTATCTTAAGAGACAAAAAGTCTAAATCGACTTAGGTATCACAAATCTTTTTTTTTTTTTTAATTCATTAGGTATAGGTATACGCTTGACCACAATCACACCTGATGGGAAGTGATGATGTGGCCTAAGATGGGACGCGTTTACCTAGAAGATGCCTATTTACTCTTGTTTTAAAGATACCCGGGTTGTAATTGGTAGGAAACACGCGCAACACGCAAAAACAATCACAATCATCATCAACCAACCGCCGCCTCACTACTGAGCACAGGTCTCCTCTCAGAAAGAGAAGGGTTTGCCATATTATTCCACCACGCTGGCTAAGTGCGAATTGGCAGACTTTACACCCTTAAAAAAATCAATTGAGTAGGTAGGTAGGTAGGTATAGTTTTCGCAGGGCGAGTATATCATGCTTGTGTTTAAGTCGTATCGGTATAAGTAAGGTACTTACCTACAGAAAATGTGTGCGTTTGCAAACGCTTGCTCGCGACTGATTGGTCCGCCATGCACGCACACTCACGCAACGCCCGTGTATGCGTCGTAACCACAAGTAAAGTTCGCACGCCTTCATGAATTGCAAGAACTGTACCTACCTATTTTATTTTGCTTCTCGAGGTCAATCGTTTACTAAATTATATTATTGACCGGCAATAGTGCCAGCGAGCAATTTTTTACGATAGACATTCGCACAGCTACAGTTGGGTCTGACTCTGAACAAGAGGTGGTTGAACCTGTTCATAAAATTGTCTCCTTAAAAAAATCCACGATTAAGTACTTATCTACCTATCTTAAAAAACCTTAATAGCACATTTAACACGTCATGTTTCTATGTCGAGTGTTACGTTATTCACGTCTCGAATTGAAAATTAAGTAAGTATAACAATATTTTTACGCACAAACCTAACGTCTCTATTATTTCGATTATTTTATTGTCTGTGTCCGTATCGAAAGGGAACCGATCAGACTGGCGCCATCTCTCGCTTGTTAGGCGAACTTGGCTCGTTAGGGCGGGCCATAAATTATATTGTCGACTATCGATACCCGAGGGATAAAGTTTAATGGCATAGTAAACACAATATTTTACCCAAGTAAAGACAGTGTTAGATTTTTAAACTAGCTCGCGCTCGCGACTCTCCTTGCGTTTAAGTCAAAAATTATACCCTACATACTAATTTAAAACATAAAAGTTTACCTTTTATAGTATTATGTAGGTGTAATATTATGTAAGTAGGTACTTCACTTCTTTTCTTTCTAATATGAATGTTTGAGTGAAACGAATTATCTAATGACACATTTTTTTTAGTTTGTTTAGGTACTTAATTAACTAGTAGGTATTAAAAATACAGCAGGCTAAATTAAATAACAAAGTTAGAAAAGCATTGAAAGTTATTCAAAATTGTGAAGTTTAATCAGTCCTAAGGGAAACCTAGGTAAGTGCTTACAAATTTAAACATCAATACATACCTAATTGAGTTCCATCGCGTCCTTTTAAGTGAATCACTTTATGTCTGTTATCACAATTCGGGCGGTTTTGTCGATTATTTTTAATCGACAAGTGAAATCATCGTGGGACCACCGTGCATCCCCATTTACATATTAATTTGTTGTCCAACCATAAAATAAAGAAATTGGACGGACGAATAAAAGACTCGTAATTAAGGCAGCCTCGCGGCACTACTAGGGTTGTCAACTTCCTGTTAACAGTCTAATTTTTAGCATTTAAACTACCGTGAGTGATTTCCATTCTAAATAATATCTGACCAGAGTCAAAACCGCGGCGCGTGCGCGAACGGACTCCCTTGAAAAAGGACCCCGTATGGGTTCGAAACTAGTCGGGCTAACGTCGACTACACACGTGAGTACAGCCGGGACAGATATTATTTAGAGTCTAATTTTTCCTTTAATTTATTGATTATATTATTATTCCAAAAATTGACACAAAAAAATTAAAAACTTAATAAAAAATTGCAGCTAGATAAATTTTTCGAATAATTTCTGAACAAAATTTTCCTACGCTTATCAAAGTTTCGCAAATTAATATACCTAAATGCATAATACATAGTTTTTTAAATAGAGTAATAACACAAAATCTGAAAATGACTAATAATTACAATTTCAACTTAATTTACGCTAACTAAAATTCTTATAGCCTACTTAGATTATTTTTTATTAGTTTCGAAAATAACGAAAGGTAGCATAAAAATGGTTGTTTTTTGAATTATTCAGTCACAAACCTATAGACAGCCCTAACAGCATCTAATACTATTTTTATGTTATCGACTATCGTTCTTGAGATGGTCTCGTCTTAGAGAACCGCTTCGTTAGTTTGAGGGTGTCTTGTTTTGTATGATATTGATGACTTTTTACATGTGATATCTATATCAATATCATTTTCAACTTTGTCTGTAATCACAATCACGCCAAATGGAAATTGACCCATAAATATTACCTAAGTAGCAGAAGTCTACAAGTCTACATCTTTGCCTCTTTTAATGGATCAAAAACTGACTACGAAGTAAATGTCTATAAAGTAAAATCTGGGCGGTTACCAGTATTTCAACAATCTTGTATTGTTAAGTAGGTAATACCGAAATAGACGAAATATTGGTGATTGCTTTCAGATAAAGTCATCATTCTTAACAATCTACTGTGCACTATAGCATTTTAAATAAACCAAGCTCGATCCTCGGATTTGACAGTATCTTTTATAGCTAACCAGAACTTCAAAATGTCTCGCCGTCCATTTTTCAATAAATATTAACAGTGTGTGCTTTATAAAATATGTCACACGTCTTCATGTTGCAAACTCACTGGTTAAAACTGTAACTTAAGTAATGGTAGTTTCGACTTCCATGGTGCAAGTCCAAAAAAAATTCGCAGATACAATTCCAAAATTTGTTGCAGTGAATGTGACTTTTTCTTCTTTTTATGATTTATGGCTTTTCCCAGTGCCAAATCAGCACAATGCATTTCGCCAATCTCAAGTAGGTACCCGACTTGATCTCGAAAATCGAGTGCGTCCGCGCGTTAATTCCTTTAATTGTTTTATGAAAAAAGCGACGCGAAACTCAATCTGGCACGTCAAATCTAAACGGAAGCCCGCCTCATCAAGCGATTTGATCAAATTAAAAGCAATTCCAACTAATCATACATCGCGTTGGGGGAAGCAATTAGTCAATAAAAATAATTTGTTTCAATGCGCTGGGCTTTTGTCTCACGGTCAGGTCAACGGGACTTGAAGAGTATAAGGGACTATTGTTGCATACCTAAGTAAAAGTATTACCTATCTATATGCATAGAATATACCTAATACAATAAATACGAAAGCGTGTCTGTCGGTCTACTAGCTTTTTACGGCCCATCCGTTCAACCGACTATTGACGTGGTAGGTACAGGAGATAGCTTACATCCCGCAGAATGATATAAGCTACTTTTGGTCCCGGATCAAAGAGTTCCCACGGGTTTTTTTTTAAACCTAAACAGTTATGGACGAAGTTGCTGGCATCATCTTCTTATTACAGATGTAGCGGGCATAGTGGAGACAGATTTAGACTCTTTTAATCTAGGTAAATCAAAGAGTTCCCACGGGGTTTTCAAAAGCCTAAATCTACGCGAAAACAATCGCGGGCATCATTTATTTTAAGATAAACTGTCTAGTATAAAGAACTTTAATTCTTTGAAAGCAAAAGTAAGAGAGATAATGCCAAGACTGCTTTGTATTTTTGTGCTGATTCGCTAAACTGATTCTTAGCGCGAATGTCTAGGATTTTTATGTTTCGCCGAGTTAACGCCCTGTGTAGTGAAAGTTCATCCCTTTGCTTTTAAATTTTATAGTTTTTCGCTTACACGCGTGTAGTACCTACCTATCTTTATTGCTTTAACGCATTTGCGTTTCCTTTGGTGCTACAAATTTTCATGAGTGGTGCTATAATCATTTAAAATCTGGTTTTTGTTTGCTCTGGCTATTCATTTACAAAAATCCGGCCCAATTTGAGTCGAACTCGCGCACCGAATGTTCCGTACCTTGGAAGGAAACGTGTTTGTTGCTTTAAATTATCTCCAACTGCAAATATAAGTTGGTTATCGCACATTTTAATGTGATAGGTATTACTAAAAAATAAAAAAATATGATTTTCGGATTTTTCCCTGTACTTATTGATATCTATGATATTGCTTCTTGCCTTTATAAGTGTTGATTTCCTTGAAAATGTCAAAATATGCGGCATAAACAGCTGTGTCTTTTAATTGCGTTGACTTAGAAGTTTTTTTCACAGCTCCAAGGGATTGTAGACAAGAGTATTTTGAATATTAATAATTTCAACTTGATACCTCCATGCGTGCCTAAAATAAAATTGTCTTTATAGACAGACAGACAGACAACGAAGTGGTCCTAATAGGGTTCCTTTTTCCCTTTTGATGTATGGAACCCTAACAATAAAAACCAAGATACTTAATGTATGAAGTTTAAAGAACGTCGCAAGATCAAGTTAATTAATAACTTAAAGCGCAAGAACCTGAGCCATTATAAAGTAAATACCCGCTGTCATTTATACAGCAGAGACAGCGCCCGCAATACAATGGCAATATTAACATGTTTCTTAGTCGGCGACTCGGCACTCGGCTTTAATGAACTCTTAAAGGAGGGAATTACTTGAAATACCGGCCTACTAGAATGTAATAGAATTAATAGTAAAAACCGGGCCCTTGAATATTGATTTACAAAGGGTACCTACGCGGCGCGCTCGACTCTTCGCGAAGAATTTTAATGTTTGTTTTGCATACAAACACATTATTTTTACAATACAAAAGCATCTATGACGGGAGTAACAATGGATGTACAATACCTATCTAGATTACGGCTGCGTGGAATCTTAATTTAAATACTAAACATCTCCGTGACTTAGCGCGTCTCTATAGTGTAAACGAGGCGGTGAATTCCATCTTCTTTGCTGCTTGTAATACATTATTTATTGTGAAAATACATTAGCGGCTGCTTCCATTGTATCTATTGTTAGTATTTGTTGTCTTCTTTTGTAAGTAAATAACTGTTTCTTAACATAAATTACAATGTATGCATATATACCTACCTACTAAAACTTAAAATTTATCGATAAAAATTAGCTCTTTTCCCTGTATATTGTAAACTAACTACCTATTATTGGGTGAGTAAAACCTATCGATATCACATAGTACGTAGTAGGTACATCTCTATATGCGATCTTCATAGATTATGATTTATGACTACGTTTATTTTAACACGCTAATCTTGTCGGTCTGTTTGTTCGGCACAAATATTGCAATCGATTTTAAACTAACTTCCCGGCGAGTTTAAAATTTTACATCTACTAAGGTTGGAACTGGATGATAATAACATAAACTTGCTTTTTAGGGTTCCGTACCTCAAATGGAAAAACGGAACCCTTATAGGATCACTTTGTTGCCTGTCTGTCTGTCCGTCTGTCCGTCTGTCTGTCAAGAAACCTACAGGGTACTTCCCGTTGACCTAGAATCATGAAATTTGGCAGGTAGGTAGATCTTATAGCTGACATTTGGGGAAAAATCTGTAAACCGTGAATTTAGGGTTAGGTACATCACCCAAAAAAAAATTGTGGTCATGAACTAATAATTAGTATTTTCAACTTTCGAAGTGAGTGACTATATCAAGTGGGATATCATATGAAAGGTCTTCACCTGTACATTCTAATACAGATTTTTATTTATTTTTATGCATCATAGTTTTTGAATTATCGTGCAAAACGTCGAAAAAATACGTCTGTAGTACGGAACCCTCATTGCGCGAGCCTGACTCGCACTTGACCGGTTTTTTTATTTAAATATTGGAGAGCGAAATTTTTATATCAGGTCAATTCAAAAACTGTAATTTTAGCTTTTTTAACGATATCTTTTCTCATAGTTATTTCAAGTCTTAAGGTTAGTACCTCTACTTAAGCGATTCAACCTAACAGTGCACGTCATACCCACTCATTACCATCCAAGGCCGAGGGAACAACGAAATGTCCCATAATTTACTAACCGCACGGTGGGGTCACCACTGTCATTACATAATGAAAAAGCCCGAATTCGTGACAACCCTAATGGCTAATTCTGTTACACTAAAACGTGGTTATAATAAAAATTCTATTTTCGAAACCCAATCAATTTTATTAGCTAGCTTATTTGCATTTTGCGCCATAAATATACTTAGGTACCTATACCTACTAAAATAGAAAAATACGGTCAAGGTCGATAAAAAATAAAAAAAATACGTACCTACGCTTTAAAATTGAACGCTTTATTTGTCTACTAGATGATTTTGTATCCCGTGGGAACTCTTTGATTTTCCAGGATAGTAAAGGAGCCTATATTCGTTTCCGGAAACCTGCAACTTCTTCGGTGTTGGTTTAGGTTTTTAAAAATCCTTGGGAATTCATTGATATTCCGGGACAAAAATCCTTACATCAACCGAGTGACACAGGCTAGGTAGGTATAAATTTTTTGAAAAAAAATATATATGGCTTTATGGCGCCTTTTTCAAATTTGAATGTATTTTACTTTATAACGCCTTTCTATTAACTCGCTTTTTAGTTCGTTTTCTGGGAGGGCAGTTTTGTTTTAAAAAAAAATTTAATGTCTTGTTTAGGTATATAAAACTCGATTCTAGGTATACACTTTAAGCCGTTGCGTTGTTGCATTGGCAGCGACGACGCCTCATACTTATTATGAAAAAAGTTAAGCATTAATACATGTTATTAGACTTATTAGTCATGGTGAAGTATCGGATAGGAAAAAACCTGAGCTGCAATTATTCTAGCTGGGAAGTAAGGATCGATTTCCCTTAACTACCACCTTCGTATCTGATCGCGATCTCCTCATGTTTCATTCAACAGCGCTTGCAATAATGACCTTTAACGACATAATAATAATATCTACAGACATGCCAACTTCCAAATCCAACTTGAGTCGGCTGCCGATTTATCTTAAGTACCTACTTTTATTTGTAGTCAAGGTATAGCTGACAGCTATAGAGCGTACTTTCACTTTGCTCAGTGTGCCTAGTGGGAGATTTCCTACCTATTCGATCGCGTAAAAGTTAACTACGATTTGTATATAATTGAAACAGCGCCATCTAGTGCCAAGTAGGAGAAACATAAATAGTGAATGCAAGTTTTTTACGTCCTCGGGACCGACTAATGTTTACCGACTCGCATTCGAAAGTGACAACGTGAGCGCACGTGATTGGTCGATTTAAGCATGAGGTGAGTGTGAGTTTCAAATTTGGACAACTTGCGAAGTAAATCGAGTAACCACGACGCTAACGCGATCGATAAGTTGTCACATAGATTTTTGCAGTGAGAGTAGGGTGAGAACTAATAATAAAGACATTTATTTTCATTTAAGCGGTGATAGCTTGGGGTGAAGATGATGGTCTCCTAGTTGGTGGGTCCGGGGTTCAATCCCGCGCACGCAACTCTTACTTTTCGGAGTTATATTTGCGTTTTAAGGAATTATAATAATATTATATCCCTTGCTTTAACGGTGAAGGAAAACCCGTACTTGTCAGATTTGCATTCTGCGAGAAGAACCGTACTCAGTAGTGGGTCGGCTATGGATTGATGATGATGATGATGATGATTTTCAATTAACTTTTGTGTGACCATGGCACTTAATTAAACTAATATTATAGGGGAACAGTAAAAAGTCTTGTGCAGTCAAAACTACTTTTAATTTACTTTTCTAGGCTCTAAAATAATTTTAAAAATGTGTTAATAAACATACCTAATTAGTTTTCTAAATCACATATAGATGACGCTGTTGTCATTAACTTACAGTTTTGCTCAAAAAATTATTAAAATATCTTGTACGATGGTGCGAAAGCCTTCGTGTGCGAGTCCGACTCGCACTTGACCGGTTTTACCTACAAAGACGATGATTTCAAAACATAAACATAGACAGTAGATATAACCAGTTTAATTTTAATAGACAGCTGCTTCCATACAATCACTTCATAGAAATTTCATTTTAAATTTGGTTGGTTTATATCACGACGCCAACTTAACAAAAATAATAAACGCCATTCACGGTGAGTACACGCGTATGGGCTGGTTAGCTTCGGTGGTAACTCACACTCGCTTGCTCGCGATTCTCGATGCGTTTGAGGTTAGCTCGATTAACGCAGTAGTGAAGTCATTTGAATAATTTTGTGGAACTCCCACTCGGCACACAGATTTTACTCAGTGTTAAAACGAGACAGATTTATATCAGCTACATAAATTTGTCTCTTTTTGGCTATTGACGTCTGAGTAAAGTCAAAGTTGGTACGCTTTATAAATCTCAACCTAAGGTAAAAGCATCGCTAACCAGTGGCCCTACCGCGGTTGTTTGACAGCTACAATGTCACGATCGCAATCATCTCTGATTGGTTAATGCTCGCTCACTATTGGCCACAATGCATTGTTGCTCATTGTTGCAACAAGAATCGCACAAATTCAGCCAATCAGAACAATTGAGATTGTAATAATGATTGATGCAGGTTTTAGACAATCGCCCCGCTGAAGAAAGTGTAACAAGTTGTTAGACCTTTGTTGCTAAATAGTTTACTAGCGGTTACATTTAAACATTTAAATTTTACTTAACTAAATTAAACTCCTTGGTTCTAGTAAGCACGGCAACACGTTACACGATTCGATTATGGTAGTATCATTAATTAGTTTAAACCGACCAAGGTCACCTTTGTCGACAATCGGCTGAAAATCGTGTAAAAGGCATTTAACTCGTTGCCTAGTTGGCAAGTCTGTTGCTGTTTTTCCGGCAAACTCCGTCCCTTCACAATACTTGTGCAGCAAGCCTGTATCATTGATGAGGTTAAAACTGAAGTACCTCTTTCCACCACCGTCTACACTCTACACGCCACCTACGCGCCCTTGGTCATTAGAACAGCTTTCCTAACCAAGATGGTTGAAAGGTTACTTAGTACTTTGATAACAAACTGCCGCGGCCGTCTACACAGCCGGAACCAACTAAGGTCACCTTTATTGGAAGTCGGCTGACAACTGTGTAATAGGCGTTTAACTTGTTGCCTAGTTGGCAAGTCTGTAGCTGTGTTTCCGTCAAACTTCGTCCCTCCGCAATACTTATACATCAAGCCTGTATTATTGATGAGGTTAAAACAGAGGTAGCTCTTTGTTCCCTTATTAGATAATGACCGGCTTGGTTTCGTTACAAACGTGTCATCGAGAATTTATCAATAATGTCGGTACCTACGTGAAGTTTTATACTTGTGGATAAGTAGGTACTTAATCTAATTTCTTTTAGGAAGAATTTTTTTCGATGACAGTTGACACCAATAGGTAATCCTAATAATGAAAGGTCTCTAATAGGTAGGTACATACTTACAGAGTTTTTCAAACATTAATTAAAATTACTTACCTACTATGCTATAAAATTACTTACATATGCTATTCCTAAAAGTTTAGAGAAAAACATCAGAATCGACGCTTGATGTTATTGATAAGTCCCCCTAATTGTAAGCTGTTAGATCAAGTTCCTAAGCTGTCTAAAGTGTGTCACGCAGACGATCCTGAACTCGATGCACAAGTACCAGCCGCGGTTCCACCTGGTGCGCGCCAACGACATCCTCAAGCTGCCCTACTCCACCTTCAGGACGTACGTCTTCAAGGAGACGGAGTTCATCGCGGTCACTGCATACCAGAATGAAAAGGTGAGAAAATTAGAAAAAGAGTGCTCTGAGGAGCTGTTTGATCTCATTCCATCCGCCTTTTTCTACAACCGCACCGCACGCCACCGTAAGCAATTTCACCCTCACCACCTTGGTGTCTAGTCACTTCGACCACCCGTTGTGCCAGATCCTTTTATCCACGCACATGCAAATTGTGGAACCAACTCCCTTCGGTTCCCACTAGATTACAACTTGAGGTTATTCAAGGGGCGGACCAACAAATTCCTGAAAGGTCAGCAACGCATTGGTGGTTCCTGTGGTGTTGCAAATGTTCATAGGCCGTGGGCGGCGGTTATTATTTAACATCCGCCTGCTCATTTGTGGGCAGGGCTCAGTGCAGAGTGGGCTAGCGTGAGGAAACTCTCGGTTTTGATCCTGAATCGACATCGGTCAAATTAGGCTAGGGTACCTAGTCATTTCAAAGCCTACCTGCCAGTGTAACGATGCCTACTGCAGGCTTCGTTACAAGTTTCCGAACTGTCGGGAACTGTGACGAGGTTATAATGCAATCCTCGTTTGCAGATAACGCAGCTGAAGATCGACAACAACCCCTTCGCGAAAGGCTTCCGGGACACTGGGGCGGGGAAGCGGGAAAAGAAGTAAGTACCTAACCCCAGACAAACAACATCTACTCTATAGCATGGTACCTACTGATTCTGAACACACCTAAATTTTAGAGCATTCGCATCCTCTTCTTACTAATATTATTATATTGAAAAGTACAGACTTAGTTTGACAGTTTAATTTAGAACCGTCAAACCTCGTGACTTGCTGCCAGTCGCGAACGTAGGTATCGTTTAAATTTGTAGTGTGCACTAAAACTTAGACCCTCTAACAAATAAACCTGGAATAGCGGTGGAATAGTTATACTCTTTTTGTCTTTTTCCTTCAAATGTCAAATTACTGATGACAGAGAAAGACAAAACAGAGTATAACTATTCCAGGAGTATTCCAGGTTTATTTGTTAGAGGGATAGTCTTTTAATGTAAAATTTACTCTAACTTTAGTTTAGCGAAAAACGCCGGGATAACTAACTCTAACAATATACAATTTACAAAATAGACGTTTTTCTTTCTTTCTTCTATCTAAACATATTAAAGGAAAATGTGACTGACTGACTGACTGATCTATCAAGGCACAGCTCAAACTACTGGACGGATCGGGCTGGGCATGCAGATAGCTATTATGACGTAGACATCTGCTACGAAAGGATTTTTCAAAATTCATCTCTTAAGGGGGTAAAATAGGGGTTTGTCCACGAGGATAAAGTCGCGGGCATAAACTAGTTAATATTATAAATGCAAAAGTGTGTGTGTCGGTCTGTTACGATTTTACACCCCATCCGTTTAACTGATTTTTCCGAAATTGTCTTGAATTGAAATGGCTTGCGTTCCGAGACGAACACAGGCTACTTTTTATAACGGAAAATCAAAGAGTCCCACATTATGATTTTTCCTTAGCTAATTTAAAAGTTGAATATGAGCTCGGAGATTTTAAAAAGTTTACTTTTTCACTAGTAGGTACCTATACTTATGTAGGTAGATATCACGTTATTAAGCGTTTCTGCGAGACAAAAGATTATACCCACACAGACAAACATAACTACATATTATACAAACGGGGAAACGCTGCCAGTATCTTCGGAACCTTGCCTAAAGGGACTCCTTTTTATAATATATTTTAGTTATAATATTATATTTTTTAAGGTTTTAGTTTTAGTTTAAATTGTTATACAAACAACATACCTACATCATCATCATCATTTGACAACCTTCAACATCAACCGATTGACGTCCACTGTTGGACATAGGTCTCTTGTAGGGCCGAGCCGCCTGATTCCAGCGACTCCCTGCAACTCCTTTGATGTCGTCTCTCCACCTAGTGGGAGGGTCTTCCAAAGCTGTGCTTTCCGGTGCGAGCTCGCCATTCTAGCACTTTGACATCCAACCGTCTATCGGTTTTTCGAACTAGGTATGTGCACTGTTTGGACTTCCCTCCCCCTTGGTTACAGCCATAGTTTTGAATGATCATGAAATCCAAAACATATATTTAGATTTTATTTATTCGGTAGCTGGTTCTCCCTAACCTTGTAAATTGTATTATATTATTTTAAAAGTAAAGGCTTTAATGAGTTCTTTGAATAGGCATAATTATAGGTCGTATAGGCATAATTATGAATATAATATTAGGTACTTACTCCTTGGGCAACAAAAAGCATTAAAAAGCTTTATGTTCTAATCATCATTCGTCGAACAAACAAAAAACTAAATCATTTAGTTAAAAAAAGTAACTGCTCGAGTCACGAATTTAATTTTAACCGGTTCAAACTTCAAACATAAAAAACCTCGTCGAGGTAGGTGGCAATCGCAAACACCCTAGAGGCGTAAGATAAATGACGGCAAAAACAGTTCACTATTTAAGTAAAGTTAACAGCTAACGAAATTAGCTTTTATCTGTGAATCTCTCCAAATTAATTAGAGCGAACGTTTCTGAACGTACCCGCCAACACGGCCGGCGCCGTTCGAAATTCAAATTAAACCAATCCGGCGCCTCCTTATTCGTGTTCCGAGCTTAAACATGGCGGGGAACCGCTCAAAATGGTGGAGTCATACGACTTGGCGCTTTTTCCAACGTCTTTAGCGTGCAAGGGAGAAAATTGGATTTCCGCGATAAAATCGGCTTTAGTTTTTTCACCGCATAATTCGATAGCGCTCACCGCGCGGGGATGGCTTGTGGTTCCGCTTACTTATTTGAAATTCAACGAGGACTCAATTAGTGGACGGCAATGCAACGAATTATGTCTCGTGCCCGTCTCCATCGACAGGTTGTTATTGCGATCTAATCAACGTTGATTCAAACAGGAATATGATTTGCTTATCAAGTTAGATAATACAACATGCTATCTAATACTTGTAACTAATAAACTCACGAAATGCAAAGTCTGAGCTTGTTAGAGTGCTTTCTTCTTTCTTTTATTATTGACTCACTGAGTAAGATAGCTTTACTAACTCTTTTCTGGACCCTAAAATCGATTTTCAATGTAATACGTATAGATATGTGTCATAGTCAGAACTCTTACCCCCCGTTCCCCTTGTCGTTTGTCGGATCGGATGTTCCAGTGGCTGAACATTAATTGATATGAAGCTATTCACACTTGTCGGAAACCAAAATGTTCTACCACTGGAACATCCGATTAAAATCCGGGCTAACAGACTACAAGAGGGAACAGGGTGTTAATCGGTCAAACTACTTTGGACTGAACTTTCAGCCAAAAGTGCTACTGACAGAAGCTTGCAGTCAAAATTTAATGTAGTCCAGAACTAAATCTGATCTCGCAGTCTTGTCTATCGATCCTACCCCTAGAAAGAGCTGTACCTAAAGCGCGAAACTAGAAGCTCATAAAATGAAAATTTGATTTCACAACAGAAAATCCATACTTCCATACTAATATTATAAATGCGAAAGTGTCTATCTGTCTGTCTGCTAGCTTTTCACGGCTCAACCGTTCAACGGATTTTGACGCAATTTGGTACAGAGATAGCTTGCATTCTGGGGAAGGACATAGACTACTTTTTATCCCGGAAAATTGAAGAGCTAGCTAACGAAGTTACCACTCACTAAAGTAACAAAAAATAACATCAGCGAAACGGTAATAAAGCAAACTCTTTGTCGTATCCCTTCAGAAGTCCCATTAGTGTTTTAAGGGAGGCAGGAAAGCATCTTTAATTCGCTTACACAACATTTTGCACCGGAACGGTCGGCCGCAGCCTCCGAATTACAGGCCGTAGTCCGTATGCCACCGGACGCCGGAAGCTCATCTTTTCAAAATGGCCGCCGAGCGGAAGTGCGGGAAACGTGAGCGTTTTGACAAACATGAGCATTGTGAAAGACCGAGACATGTCGCGAATACTCAACATTCCCTTTGTGTCTTGTTTTGCGGAATGTTGCATTCTTTTATCATCTGCAGATTTCCCAACCAAGTCTGCTACTAAAAGTTCCAACTTCCAACCCAATTAATGGTAGACCGCAAAGGTGCAGTAAGTTGCTAACCAACCTAGCTAAATACTACAATACAGAGATGTTGTCCGACAACATGATCCAACGAATTCCCAACCAATAAATAAAAATAATTAGGTACGTCGAAAGCTTAAGGGGGCCAACTAAATGTAATGATCCCCATTTTTGTATAAAATGTAATGTAATAAGGTTTAAACAGTGTGTCGTTCCGTCTACTTCTTAATATATAATAATAGTGCTTCTATAAACAATTTACATTGTTTATAGAAGCACTATTATTATATATTAAGAAGTAGACGACACACTGTTTAAACCTTCGTGGTTTTTTGCTGTGTCTAAATTGGATTTGTTAAACATTCTTTATGTTGGTAATTAAAAAAAAAAAAATCAACCATATTATAAGATCTCACCTGGTGGTAATTGATGATGCAGTCTAAGATTTAGCAGGTTGGGCACTTATCGGTTTTCACTCGGCATCGGCACGGCTTGGCCGGTAGAGTGACATCTAGCCACGGGCGTAGCCAAGGAGATAAATTCATTGAAACTAGATTGCGACAGCACAAAATATATCACTGATTTTATCAACTTTGAAAATGAGGAAATGGGTTATCTTCCATGGGTCATTGCTATTTATTGACTCCTCGTCAAATTCATTTTCTTGGTGTTCATGCTTTACTTGGGAGGGCGGATGTTAAGAACTTTTTGAAATAAAAACTTATTTATACCTAACGTAATGATTTGAAACTCGATGAAACGAAAAAACGACACTAAAGAGAGACAAACACATTCATCTATATGATTTAGCCTGCAAGAGAATGTGATAGAATATAATATTATACATTGTTTCCTATTATTTTATACTTTAGTTACCTTACGCCACGGTAACTAAAGTCTCGTGACATTTGTTTCTTTTCTCATTCTTCGGCGGGCGTACGGTAAAGACTGCCGCCGACTAGCTGCAATTGGAAGTTGGCACGTCTGTAGATGCTGTACAAAGGTCAGCTTTGAAGCTCGTAGCTCGGCTAATTAGTGTTGTACCTAATTGAGTTCGCTTCACTCGAGTCGCGAGTTCTGACACGTTAAATGACACGCGAAAACGTCGCCAGTGCTTTTTTTTTGTTTTCTTAGTGCTCTAAGCTCTTTAGTTAGCTTGATTCCGCTTTGTGTGTTCAAAAACTAAACGTGTGCTATTTTTTACACCTTCGAATAAAACCTTTGAAGTTTGTATGTTTAGCCGAGTTCTTGAAGGTATCAAAAGACTACCTACATGAATGAGAAAGAGAGGGTTTTCAGACATAATTTAGGTCAACCTTCAAGCTGCCCACATTAATTATTTTTATGTTTTAGTTAATGTCTATTTAAAAAAAAAATCTTGACCTGTCAGATCACAGGATGGTATTCCACTGTTCATGCCATTTACACATAATATTTACGCATGGCATAGGTGAATTATTGCTTGCATCATAGTTAAGTAGGTGCGTGAACAAACCCTCTTTAAAATTTTAGAATAAAAAATGTTTAAGTTTGATTTATTTTTGTAGAACATCATCGTCCAAAAACTTATATGTTATAACCAGTTTCAAATTTTTTTTTTAAAGTTTTACAGGCATGATTTGTACCTATTGCAAAAATTACCTAACTTATTAAGAACTCATCTCACTACAAAGAAAAAAATATTTTTAACGCTCAAAATAAAATGAGTTTGATTTTGAAGTGATTCCACTGTAAAAAAAAGTGTAAGGTACCCAAATGACAAACATTTACAGCGGAGTCAAAAGAGGGTTTAAGCTCTTAAAGATGCTAAAAACGCGACAATCGACAAAACAACTCTTCAACCGACGTCTTCCGAGAGATTCAATAAAACGAGGGGTTTCCCGAACTAACTGTGCCAGTTTTTTTGGGGTAAAAATTTGGTAAAATTACAAGGCGGCCACCCCTGCGCTTCGAGTTTACATTGTAACGTGAACACCCTAATGCGCACGGTTTAGCTTAGGGTTAATACAAATTTAAATTTATTGTTGATTGCATTTTATTTTGATTTTGATTTTATTTTTAAAGATTCAATAAGTATAAAACCTTAAAAATTATTTAACGTTTATGACTTATCGGTTAAAATGTCTAAAAACTAACATAGTCCCCGCTGAATACCAAATTAACTATGATAATATCAGAATTAGAAAGGAAACATAGTTTTAGCCGGTCGGCTTGTTGTGTGATTCTTGCCCTATTGTAGTAGGTATATTATAATAATGTTTGTAGTTTGCAGATTGTAGTGTGGTCTTAGATCTACGATCTAACTCAAATCATGTTGCGTTACGTTTATCGTCTCGCGTTGCGCGTTAAAAGTATGTTTCCATCTTTACTCACTACCTATTTTACTATGTTATAAATCATGATCAACACCAAAACAAAAAAAAAACTATACAAAGAAAAAGGTATTCGTAATAATTTAATCGCAATTAAACCTTGCATTACAAACAGGTATTTCAAGTAATTATTTAATCAGAAAATTAAAAAAATATAATAAACGAGCCGTCAAAAATTACACCCAATATTTTTCCAGCCTTCTACAAAACGTCTGCAATTAAGCGTAATTTAATATTAAACTTACCATATAAGGTAAAAGGCATCCAAATAAGGAGGCCTGCAATTACGTGTCAGGATATCCCTGTCGCTAGATCGTGATTGTGCCTTGTCGCGATACTCTCGAAATATTTGGACATTCACGTTTTTACTCGTCTCAGCTTAAAATTACTTAAGTAATGAAAGTTTTTTAACATTTTCCTTATCGGTCCTCGAATCATTTAAAACATTCAAGAGTTCATTTCTTTCATTAGTACAAACATTAGCTTAGTGCTACGATTATAATGAGATTTATGATAATACAAAAAACTTTTAATTTTGCCTTACTTGAACGAATCTATACCACATTAAATACGTTTTTAATATTCCTCACTGCTAAATCTTAAGAATAAGTACTTACCTAATCAATAAAATAGTGCTAACCCTGCAATGTAAGGGGCACCACAAATTAAATTCTATCAACGATGAGACGAGTTAATAAAATGAATTTAGTACGGAACCCCGGATAATCAGGGGCGTCGTCGGTTTCGCGAGAAGACCGTATTTAGGGATCAGTTAGATCTACCACACTTCTTGGTTTCATTGGGATAAATAACTTTGCTTTAAAAAATATCACACTGTTCCCTTTACTCACAACTTTACTGAAATGAGACAAAAATTAAATTAACACTCACAAATAAAATAGATTTTGATATAAAAGCAAAGGTACATATGTTATACTAGGTAATTAGAACATAAATAAAGTTTCTATCTATTGCCTATCATTTCCAAATTATTTTAGCTTTTAAACTACCGTGAGTGATTTCCATTATAAATAATATCTATCCCGGCTGTACTCACGTGTCTAGTCGACGTTAGGCCGACTAGTTTCGAATCCATCCGGGGTCCTTTTCACAGCCGCGGCGCGTGCGCGAACTGACTCCCTTGAACTGGCTAACGTCGACTAGACACGTGAGTACAGCCGGGATAGATATTATTTATAATCCAAATTATTTCCTTTCTGTTTCTATTTTTAACAATTTTTCTCTTTCTCTAATTTTGGTCGCTTTACTTCTCGTTTTTAAAACATTTAGTATTTATGTAAACCTTTATAACTACCTACTTGCTAGGTGTCCAATTCTAAACTATTATTTGAACATAATCTGCCACGTATAACTTTAGCATCTTCAAGGCAAGAGTGAATATATTATGCATCTTCTAAGTAAGCGCGTTCCAACCCAACTAAGAACTCATCTGGATTCTGGCATGATTGTCGTCCAGCGCAAGCCTTTTTTATCCTGCAATAAAAAAACCAAATAGGACTAAGAGCAAGATTTTCCAAAAATCATGGTGCATCTAGACTTGGACAATGCGGTCGGCAAAGAGTTTGTTTTTCAACTGGGCGACAGAAGGCAAATAATTGGCCGGTGTTGGGGTGAGCGGATACTTTTACAAATTTTCCTATTTTCCACTGACAATGCCTTTGTTCCCTTTTTACGCTTTTTATGCCACTTTACAACCGGTTGTATGAGATTACCGCGGTAATTAATTGCTACTCATTTCCCTATTGTTGCCGGCTAGGATTGTCTTGTTATAAGGAGAGCTACCTGAATTCGCTGTTTTTACCTGACTGTGCGACAACAAAGACTGGGTTATATTTTTACAGTAAGTATAAGTAGTAAGTTGTACAGTACCTAAGTACTAGGTAGGCACCTACCTATGTGGAATTCTTTAGATAGGTAGCAGTGGCGTGCAATTCGTAGAGGCATAAAAGTACTGCTTACCCTAGTTGAAATGACCAATGCCCATTTTTCTTTATGATCTGCCATTCAGTAGGTCTATATAAGATGTATCTAAGGCCTATATTACTAATGCTTACCCTGGCTTCGAACTCTGTGCACGCCACTGATAGGTAGGTGTATCCTCCAAGCATACCAAATGTCTGGATGGATATTAATAAATGAGGCGTACCTGTAGTACGTAGTCATCTAAGTGCAGTGGTTATAGGCTAGGTTTTGTTTTAATAGAAGGAAAATGGCAGCTGTATGATACAAAATGCCTGTAGAGACGAAAAAAATGCGTATTATATAGACTATAGAGTGTCATAACATTAAATAGTTATGTAGGTACGTCGTACAAAGGCAGGGTGGATGTTTCCAGGACCTAGATTATTTTAAAGCCAATGCAAACCGCAGGTTTTGAACAATTACCTACTCAATTTTGTTTCTTTTATCTACCAAAGTGACTTAAGTATATACCTATCTATTTTGAGTAACTAGAAAAGAAAGAAAGAAAAGAAAAGAAGTTTATTTTCCAAACTGTACCACAAATCACATCTTATAACTAAGATCTGGTTACTCCGATCTGATAACTACAAATGTTCTAGTGTCGATTTTATTACCAGACAGGATTTCTCCCATGGACCACTTTTTCAAGATATCTAATCTTTAATGGTCCGCTGAACCCTGCCATTAGATCTTAGCTCTATGGGACCGATATACAGACTTATCTAGTCCGGTCCAGGACAATTCATTCCAGTCGAAATTACTTTCAAAAGGTGATTTGTTTTAAATGAATTAAACAAAACCTTTAAATACGGGCAACGACGAAAAAGTTATCATCAAATTAGGCTTGGTATAAGTCCTGCAAATTGCTATTGCGCTGGAATCATGTCTCATTAACATCGCAATGACGTCATTTTGACGTATAAAAATAAAAGTATACTTACCATCAGCTCGAAACTTCAGTCTAGTGCTGACGTCACTAAAATGGCGACCACGCGCATTAACAATTTGCGGCACGTCGCAATGTTACAAAATTATTCCAATTCAGGTTTCGAAGCACGTCGAAAGATCGGACGGATCATTGCGTTCTTAAAAAACTTCCATTGAAATTAAGGTATTTTCGCATGACACGTTCGCAAAGGGCGAGGTTTCGGCACTATCATTAGGAAATGATTAACCTTTAGCGGTCGAGGGTCGTAGCCCATTAGGCCGAAATGTCAACCGTTTGACACCCCCTCAGTTCGGGCTGGCAGCTTTAAAGCGTTTAATATCATTTGTAGGTTCGTTTGTTTGGTTAAATTATTGTAATTTTGTTTTCAAAATGCTATCCGTAGAGACATCGCAGGAATCTTTTTTTTATCGCTGGGGAAAATGCAATTACGCATTTCGCACAAAAGCGAGTATGTGGGACTTACTGGCTCTGTCAGAATATCTACTAAAAACCCAGTGGCATAGGCCGCGTCTTGAATGAGGCATCTCAGGATCCCGTGTAGCGGATAACATAACATCTGAGACTTGAGATTCATCGTAGAAACTTACTAACTTTAAAGGACGTGAGAATAAAGCATTTGGCTTCTGCGTTTCTTATAAGCACAAGTAAGTGTGGTCTTCGGCCACCTAAAGTGGATACCTTCTAAAAAAGAGTGAATCAGCATCTCTAGACACGCTCCAGCTATAGCTCCACTATACATTTTATCAAAATCAGAAATCAATTAAATCATCTTCATAAATCAATATTCATCACACAGTCACAACACTGTACAAATTTCAATTAATAACATCGCGAAATTTAGGTCGAACTACCTTAAAAATAAGGGTAGGAACGCACGGGTGGTTAAATGACCGACTCCAATATAGCCCACGCCTTTCGTCTAGCCGCGGAAATGTGTATAGGCGCACGCTTGCGGAGCCCACGCCTTTCGTCTAGCCGCGGAAATGTGTATAGGCGCACGCTTGCGGAAATTTTGGCAAAGTATACAGTATGCTAATTCGAAACGGCCATTTGACGCTCGGTCATTTAACCGTCCGTGCGTTCCTAGAATTTAGAATCCAATGTACTTCATTAACACGAGTAGTCTGTCCGTGTACCGCAGGCAGGCGCTGCTGACGGCGCGGTCGGACGCGCGCGAGGACGACGACGAGCGCCCGCTGGACGTGGGCGGCCCCTCCAGCCCGCCGCCGCCGGCCACGCAGCACACGAGTAGCTGTGAGTACACACTTCTTTGACACGAGTAGTCTGTCCGTGTAGCTATGAGTATAGATCCTATATCCCCATATAATGCAGTCACAGCAGCAGGACTACTAAGGAGCACATCACAGTTGACTTCCGCCGTCACTTTACGCATTTTGGCATGCTTCAGTGAAGATGGCTAACTTTGTCGCAAAATATTCGACATCGACAAGGACATCTTTTGATCGTCCTCAAATAGAATTAATGCCATCAGTCAGCAATGGCCATTTTGGTGTCAAGGTTAGGTGATCTTTTTGGTTGTAATTAGAAAATCTACTGTTTTTGCATTCATCAATAAGTTACGAGTAGGTACCACGTATTCAAAGCTAATACAACGTTTTACTTTACAGCGTGGTTCAGTTCGAGCGGTGGCGGCGCTGACTCTGGCGCAGACGAAGCCGGTTCGGACTCGTCGTGTTCTGGGCCCACGCGGCCCCCATCACCCCCCGCGGGTCCCTCGCGACCCTCACCGGCCCCCGACGTGTCCTTAGGTCCGCCGGTCCAACCCCCCCTTCTACCGTACCTCTACCCGCCTTCGTTGTACCCGCCACCTTTCTTCCCGCATCACCAAATGCCGCCAGGTTTGTTGTTCAACCTGCATCCCTTACTCCAGCAGTACTCGTTGCCTCCTCCTATAGCGCCCCCGGCACCTGCGCCGGCGCCTTCGTTGAGTAAGACGCACAGGTTTGCGCCCTACGCACTCCCCGGGTTGGGATCGGCGTTCGAACAAGTCGCTCCGAGAGCGAGGAGCCTCAGCTCGTCACCGGCGCGACCGAGGGTGGGCTCGCCCCCCACGAGAGCGGCGTCGGCCGACACCCCCCCCGACGCACCCACGTCGACGACCACGGCCGCGACTCCCCCTGCGTCCGATCTCAAAAGCATCGAACGCATGGTCAACGGCTTGGACGTCGAGACTCAGGACTGACCGACCACTTGTATATAGAGTGTATTTATATCAAGCCTCGTGCATACGGGGCGTCGTTTTGTATCGTTCCTATTTTGTTTTTCTGTCGAGTTCTATTCGGGTCGATCGTAATAATCTCGGAGACGGCCGTTTAGATATCGAATTAACCATTATGTATTAGGTACCTGCACTTAATAACAATATTATCCTTTATCGTTATTAGGTATATTTTACTAGACGACCAACATTACTACCATGGATAGTCAATTGTCCTTGTATATTAAATCAAATTTTATTTGCTGGCGTTTCTTGGCGTGCAATACTGTATGAATTTTTTTGTGCTCGACGCATAAAAATCATAAAACTTTTTCGATGTGACGGTCGTCTCTCAGATCATGTTTGTAAATAGTTAAGCTTACACTAGATGGTTGTTTAGACGTCATTAATGTTTGTGGTTGACGATCACGCGGTGAGCTACAGTCTACAATCTAGTATCTACACTCTACAAATTATACACTATCCAATCAAGTTAACCGTGAAATCCAGTCGAATAACGCCATAATCACAAATAGAAAGAACTGTCATACAGCTAACACTCTCTCTCTGTTGATAAACTTAGATCAGCGCAGTGATCCGCAAATTGTTCAAGCAGTCATTGATAAATTGATAATGCGTTTAAAAACTATCGTGAGTGATTTCCATTAAAAATATAGCTAATCTCGGATGTACGTACTTACGTGGTTTGTCGGCCTAAGCCCGATTAGTTTCCGAACCCGTCCTATAGCAATATTGGGATTAACTACGTTTGAAATTGATGATTTAAATGAACTATATATAAACTGCAATAGAGTTCACAATAGCGTGCAAGAGATAATTCCTAGTAGATTTTCACCTACACACAATTTTGAACATCATTTTGGTTATGATTGTGTTAATTATCAATTTATCAATGAATATTTTGCTGCTCAGCTTGCGCTGACTTTTTTAAATCATAATAGGTACCTACTTACTTCAAATAGCTGCTAATTCTAATAGTAGAGATACAAAACATTGCAAAGTTTATAGTGAACGCGGAAAAAACAAAACTGTAGATTACTGGTAGTAGGATCAACACTTGACATCACACAGTCATAATAAATAAAATCGAGCAAATTAGAAACAAAACGTCAATTAAAACAAGTTATATAATATGTTGATACCAATTTGATTGCGATTCCACGAATAACATCATCGGATAGTTTTTTATTTCTAGATATATGTAACACTTTCTCTCTAAACATAGCATAAAGATAAAGACAATAACAAAAATTATAAAACATCCGAATATAAAAGTAACATCTTCCATTTTTAAAATGCAAATATATATTTTTGATACAAATTGCATGAACAGCAACAATTTCAATATTTGTCGATGATCTATGTTTGGTAGGAAAGCGTCAAAGATAACTTATACTGTTAATTAATATTTTACAATCCTGACACTTAAAAGATTTGATACTTATATTAACAATGCCTATTGTTAACACAGGTAAAATATTATGTATAGTGGTCACTAAAATAGATTATCAAATGTGTTATCTTAATTCTATTGATAACTAGCTAATGTTCAGTATGCGTTGCAATCCGCTGCCTGTACGCTGTACGTTGATGATTAACTATGTCAGACTCCTTCCCGACATTGCCTATACAAAATTTCAACTTAATCGGATGAACGATGCGCGAATCATGCGCAAATGCATATGAAACGTAGGTACAGAAGACAAACATATTTTTTTTATATAAGATGTAATCGTACAAATATATTTTGTCAGTGTCAATGATAGGCTAAATGGATATACAGTGATATGATTTATATGTACGTAATTAATAATTATAAAATCACTACACAAGTACACAATTATTTGTAATCCAAGTGCGATCGAATCACCAAGTGACGTCAGCTCGGACACGTAGCATTGACACTATAGTTTTCACGTTAGATTCTCCACTGCAATAGTTATAGGATAGATCATTTGTCGGTGAAAGGGCCGAGAAAAAAAAATATCTCAAAAAAACTTAGTCTAAGTTCCTGTAACCTATTAAATTTATTTAGAAGGAAGAGTGAACGCAAACTGGTCGCTAACTACGCGCTCGAGTAATTTTTCCAGGAATAATTTAAATATTTTCAAATAAAGTATCCAAGACAATGGGCAGGTTTTTTTTAACAATTATCCAAGAATAATTTAAATATCTTCAAATAGATTTGTAAAAAGACAGTATTCGACTTGCAGCGGACGTCAGACAGATTTTATTGTAATTTAAAACTATTCGAATCGGTTAAAATAATATTTGAATTATTATCTGTCCGAAAAGCGCTTAGCATACAGTGCGACAAGGCTCTCTTGGCACTTCAATGACATTGACAGGGGGGCGCTGTTGGATAACAAAGGCTTAGAATATTCAAACAAGAACAAAGGGGACACTTGACGGCAACGTTAGTTCCGATTTTCGCCACGTGCCAAGATAGCCTTGTCGCACTGTACGAGCATATCATAGTGTGTCGCTCGGTCAGCCCTGCACCGCAGATCCTTAATTATTTAAAATGTTTAAAAAGTTTATTAAAAATGTTTTAATGTAGTTATTTTTTTTTTTCAAATCATTTATAGTTTTCTTTGTTGGCCTCTTTCATCGAACGTTTATCTAATCGTTTATTTTCCCACTCTAATAGAATAAAAATATAAAAATAATATCGCTTTATTTTGTAAATACAATTCGTAAGGTATATTATAATTTACGTGTTTACAATTGACATATTTCGAAAATATGTTTTGTCAATTGTGCTGTGAAGGGGTCCGTTTCGTTGGTCCTTTTAAAATTAAAATAAATTAAATAATATGGTGGACAAAGTATTATTAGGTACTATTATCTACTAAAGATTGACATTTTGTAAGTTAAGTAAGTACTAAACAAATTAACTATTTGTATGTTTCCCTAAAAGGGCAACTAAACGGACCCAAAAAAAACGATTGATAAAAATCTAACTGTAAGTTAAATTTTGTAATATATAGTTGATAAATATTTAGTTAAAATACAAAATATATAATTATAAAATGAATATAATTTTCCATGGAATTCACTAAATTTAAGCGCATTAAAACTTTAACTGGAAATAGTCGTATGTAAATTGAAGTTTCCGTTGAAAATGACCAGTGAATTGAGCAACCACCAGTAAGTAATAAATAGTTGATTTGCAATTTTTCTACGAAACGTACTAAAAACATGTTGCTTGGTAAATCGAACGAGACTGTAACAATTTGACAGCTGTATTGAGAAATATTCATTAAAATATATAGATAAATCTATTGACAAAATCAATCAATATTGTTTCATTTTGAACCCCAGGAACCAACCAACTGATTAAATCCTTAGCGCACCAAGTAGCTAGGTACTGTGTCTCGAGGTCCAGTGGACGCAGACAATTTATTAAACTAGGTATACCTACTGTTTGATAGAGGTTTGATCTGTAAATCTGGCAAGTAGCCAAACAAATAGAATTCGACCGAACCTAGGACTTCAGGACCAGAGCATACAAACAGCGCAGAGTCGCGTATAACAGAATCTGTTAACTAGGACTTGATACAGCAAGCGCCCGGGGCGCGCATGGGACGCTGTAAAGACGAAATGTATGGCACTCTATGGATATCTCTTTCTGTGTGCATCGTATTCACCATTGCTGAATGTCGTTACCCTTCCCATTAAGGGTAAGAGTTTTCTTGCGGTTAAAATGCTCTATGGATAAGCGCCCGCCCATGCATAGAGCGTCATACATTTTGTCTTCAAAGCGCTTGGTATAATGGATGGCATAGTGGACTAAGAGCCAGCGCGTGCCAGACCTTCGTTATTTTATAAAAATTGAAAGTTTCTCTGCATGTTGTCTCTGAAGTTTGAATCATGGTGGCTTTCAAATTCAACTCCTTAATCCTGATGCTGCAGGGTTACTGCCCGCCTGAGTTATCAAGATTCAGGAAGTGTTCATAGTGAATTCATATTGTAGGTACCAAGCAACGACTTTATTCTCAGACTTCAAGTCCCAACTCCTCAACCCTGATGATGTAGGGTACAGCACTCCTAAACTATAATGTTTCAGTAACTGCGGATGATGCAAAATTAATTTAGGTACCAAGCATAGGCTACATCATTGAACTTCAGATCCTAACTCCTCAATCCTGATGCTGCAAAGTACTAAAGTCCTAAATCGTGGGGATTTTAGAATTTCTGATAGTGAATTGATATTTTAGGTATCAAGCAAGGCTTCACGATGACGCTCCCAGTCCGAAATACTCCACCCGAGCGAAGCCGGGGCGGGTCAGCTAGTAAGAAATATTTTCCAGCAGAAGTTATTATTTTTATGTTAAAAAATTGAAAAATATTTGTTCTTTACGCATTGTGACGTCATTATTCGCTTTCCGTACAGCGTGACGTTAATAATTAATTATGTTAAAAATAAATAAAAAACATGATATTTTTAAATTTTTCTCTTTAATAATAATAAGAAATTACCATACCATAAATAAAGAAATTACCACTATACAATAAACCACATCATTTACAACTACAGTCCAAGACCCTATAAGTAATAAGGCTCCATTTCCAACTTACAGCAAACTTGTAGATGACTTTTCTTTCTGTTCTCCTTTTATAGACATCATCTCAAGGAGATAAAATCTTTTATGAGACCAGTTTTTTCATTAAATTCGTTTAATTGCATGACTTCAAGTATTCACCTACAATCTGCCTTAAAAGCGCGTAGCATGCAAATTCACTTTTTACCACGACCACTCGCCTTAACAAGAGCGGAACAGCCTACATTACCCGAAAGGCTACAGAGTACAGCTACAATCTTGAATCGCAGGGCAGCCGTGACACTCGCGAAGGCAATAAAAACCTTTTTAGGGTTCCGTAAGTCTGAATGGTGAACCGTGATAGCCTAGTGGTTAAGACGTCCGCCTGATATTCGGGAGGCCGAGGGGCACGCCTCTCTAACTTTTCGGAGTCATATTGTGCGTTTTAAGCAATTAAAAATCACTTGCTTTAACGGTGAAGGAAACCTACATGCCTGAGAGTTCTCCATAATGTTCTCAAAGGTGTGTGAAGTCTGCCAATTCGCATTTGGCCTGCGTGGCCTACCCTCCTCATTCTCTGCTCAGCAGTGGGCCAGTGATGTGTTGATCATGATCACAAACATCTGAATAAAAAAATAAAACTCTACTAGGTACCTACTAGGATCACTATTGGGATCATTTCGTTGTCTGTCTGGCTGTCAAGACCAGTCTAGAGAATCAAAACCTATATTAATTCATGATTCTAGGTGACCTAGAATCATGAAATTTGGCAGAAAGCAGTGTTTTATAGCACAAGTAAAGGGAAAAATCTGAAAACCGTGAATTTGTGATTCCATCACAAAAAAAGAAAAAGTCATTTCATGTACGGAACTTTTCGTGTGCGAGCCCCACTCGCACTTGTCCGGTTTTTTCTAACTTGTATAACAAGCTTCATAGCTTTATGTAATTGAAGAGACTCCCAACTACAGGGGGCCTGTGCGAGATGACCACGAGATAACAGCCTCCAGAGGTGTCACGTACAAGCGTAATTGCTCGTCATATCAGATCTTCGCCTCGCGATTCGCCCACTTAGTTGTGTTTGTATGCTAAACTAGTTTTTCTCTGGGCGATAACTTGTAGGTGCAACGCGAAAGATTACTATCACTTCACTACTTAATAAAAAACAAAGTCCCTATGTGAAATTTATCTGTCTGTATACGATAACCTCCGAGAGTACTGTAGGGATTTTCATTCGGTTTTCACCAATGGATAGCATAGAAGCAAACGCCGAGTTTTCAGTTGCCCGCAAGATAGTGTAGACTCTACACTGTAGGGTATTGTTACGGCGGTTACGCACTCATCCCGTCCGAGTCCGTGAAAATACGTTCCTTTTTGTTTTGTATGGTAGCTTATGACATATTATGTCTTAGATATTCTTTGTATCTATATTTTCACGGATTCGGATCGGATGAGTGCGTGATAGCTGTTACAGTACGTGGCAGAAAGTAATGTACATTAACCCTTAGAATGATATTTCGGGTTTGTAAAGCGTTGTCTTTGTCACTCATGCCTACCTATATGACGTTTTGTCGGTCTCAACGACAGAGACAATGCTCTACAAATCTACTAATAACTTCTGAAGGTAAATACATTACTTTCTGCCGCGTACTGTACAATATATTTTAACTTTTATGACATTATGAAAAGACCAAGTTCAGGGGCTCGATTGCGGTAGAATGGCAGCTGCAATGTCAATCGTAATCACCGCTGACGCTAGCTCACTATTGGCTACAATGCACAATGTATTGTCGCAACAAGAATGCCAGAAATTTAGGCAATCACAGCGATTGCGTTGGTAATAATGATTGATGCAGTTTTCCGGAATCGACCTGCAGGCTGCAGGTGTCTTGCCTCGCCTCTTCACAGTAGAAGCTGTATTCCGAACCGGCGCGCGGTGTTATAGTCACAGACGTAGTATAAGAAATAAGAGTCACTAGCATGAAATAAGTAAATAATGATTTTGATAGAATAATTTTTCTATTTTTGAATCCTATCTGAAAGCAGGTTTAACTGGCGAACGCTGCTTAAACCAAAAGGAGTTTAGTAGAACGGAGGTCTTTCCAATAGACTAATCAGGCTAAGTATACTTACCTCTAGAACTAGATAGATATGTGCAGGTACATTTTATCACATCATCTCTCAATAATTCGATTGGTTGAAAACACACGCCTTTACACAGCTTCGCTTTAGTGAAAACGCAACCTAAGCAAATCCAAGCTTTCTCCATCACCCGCTGCACTGGGTGACTCTGAGTTTATGAAGCCCACAGCTCGTTCATAAGAAATAAAACAAGTCTTGATACTTTGTGCTACCCGTGCGAAACCAGGGCAGGCCGCTAGTGCGTTAGTTAGTTAGTTACGAGTAGATAAGCGTAAGTAAGCACTGCGCTGTATCGCGGTGTTGGAGTGATAAAGTGCGCAGATAGTGAAGTGGTTTATGTCCATTCATATCCAACGGGCTCTGGGTGTGTAATGAGGTAGGTATGGACTGTGGAGGTCAAATTAAATTGGTTGTAGGGACCCTGTGGACTATACAGACGTACATTGTACAACCTTAAGCTCCAGGGCACAGATATCTGCAGACTGTGTCTGTACCAGGAGTCCGCTGAGTCACTTACCCATATTGTTTTTTGGTTTATTGGTTTGTTGGTTTGCTCTTCAATCACGTGCAACGGAGCAACGGATTGACATGATTTTTTGCATGGGTATAGTTAAAGACCTGGAGAGTGACCTAGGCTACTTTTTATCCAGAAAATCGAAGAATTTACACGGGTATTTTAAAAACGTAAGTTGGTGTATGTATGGTGGTCGCCATTAGCTAGGTTCCTAAAAATATTATTTTCAACTGCCTCGCTCTGATGCAAAAACGTAGCACCCATCTACGGAAATAACTACATCAGGTACACCCTCACCCTATGAGGAATCTTCTGTAATTAGGTACCTATTTGACTAATTTTTTTTATTACTTTATTATAAACTAGAATAAAAATAATGACGTAAACTGAAAAAACTAATTAAATCGACCAAATAACAAAAAAGTTATAAGCATTCTAATATTTCTGATTAGACAGAGATAGCGATACAGCAGTTTGACGTCACACTAATGCCATAGTAGCTTCGTGCGGTTTCATACAAATTTTCGTTTTCCGAGAAAGGGATAGAAGACCCTCCCACTCTAAAATTAAAATGCCTGTAACTTTGTAAATCTTTGGTGGATTTTAATATTTTTTTCAGTGTAGGTACGTCATTATTTTTATCCTAGTTTATAATAAAGTAATACTAGGTATTTATCAAATTCAAAAGTAGGCAAATACTATAGCTGTTTATAGTTAAGACACTTTGTTCTAGATTGTGTTCTTACACTATTGGCGAGGAAAAAATTTGTAAATAAATCTATAAAAAGTAGAACTTAGTTGACTAAGTAGGTAAGTGAGGACACAAGACGTATTAAAATAGATACCTAAGTACCTAAAAGCTGAAACTACTTTACCATATTGATCGGTTCACACGAGCGAAGTCGCGAACATTTATTAGTAAAGAAATACCTCTCCTAACTTGGACTTTAGATGTCCACATTGAATATTACGGTGTGAAAAGTTATTCCAACTATTTCGCTCCGTGAGAATGAAAATTGAAAAAGGCCGCTAACAAGGTATAGACGATGGCCCATTATAATTAATTGTTAAAACCTCTTGCGTCCCGCTCGCATCCACACAATAAGCATAGTTTCATCTCTCTCGTGTGGGTTTATGTCGTCACAAATCAAGTGAAACAATGCGTAGACAGGTGCAGTGGCGATCTAGAGGTAAATTCTTATTTTATTTAAGACGTGATAAAACTGATTTAGGAACAAAGCCTAATAAAGGTACAATCGTGAACATTAATGGGACAAGAATATATTTGTTTTTGAATGATTTTGTAACTAGTAACAAGGCGCTTATGTGGACAGTTAGCGGCATAAAAGTTTTGAATACTCATGTTAAAATTTAAATTTCAAATAAAAGGAGCTCAGAATACAGAACAAAGGTAAGCACTGCACAATGACCTCTTAGTACCTAACTTAGTACCTAAAAAAATTAGCTCTCTGACTCTAGTAGGTACCTGACTTAGTATCTGACAAGTAATAACTAAATGTATGTAGGTACCTACCTACTACGAAAATAGCACTTTTATTTATACTCTCTACGTAGCTCTACCTTGAATAAACTATAATAGGTAAATAAAGCCTAAATACCTACAATCTACATGTCTAGGATATAGAGCCTTTCCAATCTATCTTCTGATGATAACTAATTTCAGAAATCTCATTACGTAGGCAGCAAATAAGTCCCCGACAGGTTGAGATGGCAATCGGAGTATGAGGCGGTGGACGCCCCGCACACCCATTGCTCGCTCGCACCGGGTCAGCGCGGGAGCTGTGCGAGTGTGCGGGGCGTTCCCTCCCCGATTGCCTCCTGTCGGGTACCGTATTATTTGGTGTAAGTACCTAGGTATGTATTATTTGGTGTTCGCGACTTCGTCTGCGTGGATTTAGATTTTTTATAATTCCCTAGGGATCTCTTTGATTTTCCGGCATGAAAAGGATGAATTAATGTCCGTCTCCGGAATCTACTTGCTAAACGTCCAAATCGGTTAAATGAATAAACTGTAAAAAGGTAAAACACAGACAGACAAACACTTTCGCATTTATAGAATTATTTGTGAGTACTCACTATACCTATAGGTACCTAATATTATACTCAGTATACAGACAAACAAACCATCTTCATAATTAGCTTTCAGTCAGCCAGCGTCAACGGAAACAATTTGCCAAAAGTGAAACTGGGGAAAAAAGTACCGGGAATGTAAAAGGTAAGGGAACAAAAGTTTCCCGTCGAATATATCGGGAGCGGTCTCATATGTTACAATTTTTTCCGTCCCGTACGGTAGCCGGGCAATTGTTCCCGGACAAAAAAATGACATTTATTCGGGCGTTTTCGCGACGAATTGCGACCGGCAAAAAAATTATGAATTTTTCGACATTTCCACCGCCCGCGCCGGCGGTGGCGCAGCGAGGCGCCGCAGAATTTTAACGAATGCTCATTGAAGACATCTTTCGTTGTCGGTGTTAGGGTTTTTATTATATTCGGAATATTTATTAGCGAAGCGTTTGCTTTGACGTCATTGTCGCCTTGGCTTCTTGAGTGGACAAGTTTTAAAAAGCGTCCAAATAATGTTACTCGTTGTATATAACATATTTGGATGCATGTATACGGGGCGGTGCAAAGTGTACCGAAAGATGAGTCCGGTCTCATGTTATTGTCATCATCATCATCATCAACCCATCGCTGGCCGGGCCACTACTGAGCATGAGCCACTCTCATCTCAGTATAAGAGTTTTGGTCATAGAGAAGTAGGTAGGCAAATCCACACATCTTCACATTATGACATTATGGAGAAATCTCAGCTATGCAGGGTTTCTTACGACGTTTTTCTTCACCGTTTTAGCAAGTGATATTTAATTGCTTCAAATTAAAACGCATACCTATTCCTAACTCGGAAAATATACAGACTATGCCTAAGTCGACTAAGACCAACATTACTGCTTTTTCATGATAACAACTTTAGCTATAGGTACTTACTTATATCTAGATTTTAGACAGCAATGTATTTTTATTATAAAAAATCAATAAATGAATGAAGCTTTCATTGAGTTGAGGACATCCTTCTCTGTCGGTGTTAGGGTTTTTATTATATTCGGGATATTTATTAGCGAAGCCCCTCGGCTTGACGTCGTGCTCTGGATAGGGGCTTCTTGCGCGGCCGAGCGAAGTAATGACACGTAAAATTAGAGATTGGCCGAATTGGTATTAGTGACAGAATGTTCAGTTAGAATACTGCTCACGTCTGTCGCCTTAGTACTTTTTTAGGGTTCCGTACCTCAAAAGGAAAAAAAACTAAAAAGGGACTCTTATAGGATCACAACGTAAAAACCAATCTGCCACTTTCCAAAGGCCTAAAACTGGCAAAACTACAGTAATGAGAATAATATTAAATTACCTATTTTCATGTTTTATTAATTTAAACCTATCAATTCAAATCTAAAAACATTCATCTAATTGATGGTAAGTAGTACCATCCGACTTTTTATGTTTTGCAAGATTACAGCTGACGAATACAAAGTCATTTTACTCGGAAACTAATCGACGGGTAATTTAGACAGACATCATCCTGCCCGAGACAATAGCAGTACATGCATTATGCATCCCACTGCCGTTTTTGGGAATATGACTATGCGAACATCGTCTAAAATTGTGCAACGCGCATTTTTTTAACCTCTTTTTCCGTTCAACAAGTTTCTATACTTTTCGTCTGTGTAAAATTTAACTCTGTTTTGTAAGGCGTAAGGTTAATTTTTGTTGGAGGGTTATTTTCGGCAGGAACAGTGTAAATGATTGCAAATGTAATCACGTTTTCGTACATCGGCAATTCTGTATGCAGTGAAGACGAAAGCTCATGACGGGTGGGCTGATCTATTTCCGACAGCTACCGAGAAGCGAGCCACCGACTGCACAGAGATTACCTGCCACGATACACTAAATTAATGACTCCCGCGACCCCGATATATGTCTCCCGGAGTATGTTAATACCGAGCGAGATTTATCTTATCGCGTCCGCCGGCTAAAATCAATCCATCCGATTCCACCCCACGATATAAAGTGAATCGATGCCACAGTAAAGTCTGCGGGGAAAAAACAACAGAAAGTAATTTTTACTCCGATCAATCAACCGACAAAAACCGGGCCTTGTTCGTCGGGTAATTCGCTAGAATTCCAGCGGAGATTTAGTGGCGAGTCGCGTGCTAAACCAGGGACGATATAATGAGCGCCGCGCTCATTGTCCGATCCAAAAAAGAGGAGATAAATAACCAAATGAGAATGGAAAAACGGCAAAAAAGCTGAAATAAAGGAAGCTTCAATTGGACAAAGGCGCCGAAGAGGGATAATTCGTCGGGGATATGCACCAATTGTCACTGTTTTGCTCGATTTTTTAGCGGCTCGTCCCGACAGCCGGACGCAGACGCCGCCGGCGTGCGACCTATAAAATTGTCACTCCCGACCTGAGCTTCGAGCCTTCGATGCACGTCTAAATAAGGTCATTGTGACAGGGTAACTTCTTCACGGGCTCTATTCTCCTGGATTTTTTAACACCTTTAATTTAATTCTTAAAACACATATTAAAAATGTATGTATATTGCCAGCTTTTAATATCTAAGATATCAATCTAGAATCCCTTTGCGGTTTACCGAAATCGTTTATGGCGGACCCATCCATCGGCCGCGACGAATCGCCATCAACCATATAAAATCAACGTTTAATATTCGACACCAGTCGCAATCGCAATAAATGTCCAAATATTTGTCGCAACGCATTTCGGTGAATTCAAATAAAACCGTGACTAAAGGCCCTACTCTATCCCTTGAGATCGGTCAGTTCCACGTCTTCCACGGAACTTTTACTCAATTGCAAACCCTATGTTATAATTCAGAAAGTTTACTATTACATAACTATACTACATAATACTTAAGACGTCAAAAGCCCATGATCAAATTTGATATCCAAAGCTCTAGTCTTATGATATACTTCATGTTATCATCTTTTCATGATCCCTTTTCAAGAAACAATCTAAATTGTATTCTATTTTTAGTTAGTTAAGATTCAAGATCTCCGGATAATTGGCCGTAGAGCCGCTAAAGTGGACAGGACCTTAATGCTAGATTCGCAACGGCTAATATTTTGCGGTAATATTGGCCAGTAGATACACGATAATATATTGGGCTGCAAGCCGTGGCGTCACGGTTTTCATATCAAAATTAAATATCTGTAGGAGGGAGAATTCGTGCGGTTACAAATGCAACAATGCTTTATCTATTTGCTTTGCTTTCTACTATGAACACGTTTATTTTTGTTCTGTTTGACTTAAAAGTACAAGTATAGTACTCGACAGGTCGCGATGGCAATCAGGGAGGGAACGCCCCGCAAACCCGCACAACCCCCGCGCCAACCGTGCGAGCGAGCGCTTGTGACGTGCGAGTGTGCGGGGCGTCCCCTCGCCTCATACCCCGATTGCCATCTCGACCAGTCGCTTACTAGGTATAGTGGTTTGTACCAGGCATAGACCTCAGGGTATATCAGAATAAAATCAAGCACCTTAGGTGTGTGATTAGAAAGGCAAAGGAATGTTCGCGAAGGTATATTCTTTTAAAATTGGAGCAGTGTATAAATAAATCCATTGTTCTTGTTGTAGCGTTGGTCATTGGCTCCAGTCGGTAACCTAACTACCTAGATGGACCTAAGTCTGAACTTGGCCTTTTCCGTTCCTCGTACCTACTCCGGTTTGCAATAATTCACGTCATGTTCTGCATTTTTCACACTTAATTGAGAGAATCTGGGAGTCCACTAATTAATGAAAGGGTCACCTTCAGCAATAAAATTTACGACACAGTATAGAGTACCAACCTATTCTTACTTATTATTAGACACCAATTAATTTCGTGCAAGACTTTGTATGTAGATAAGTACTTACCTAAAGCTTAACGCTTTACACAAAATGCATTCATAAGAGGTTAAAGAATATGAATATCCAAATAAACGTGGGCGCCAGAGAGGTGCCATATACTACGTAGAGGTGGTAATTGTCTCGCAAAACGGCTCTCGATTTGAACAAGAAAACCAATCATGCTTTTTTACTTTCAGGTAGCTTTCAGTAAAATTTGCAAACTGAAGGAACTATTTTTACCGTCAAGTTAAAATTGCTATATCAATTAGGACGCTACTCTTAAATAATAAATACCTACCTTCATAACAAGTGTAACAACCTATTGATTAAACGCATCGGTTGAATTATTATACGTCGTCGTGGTAAAGTGGACGCTTTTTTGAGGCCAGGGGCTTCTTGCAGCCTTTCAAGTCATAAAATCAGTCATTTAGAATGGAGATGTGAAATCATGAGGTTCCCAAAGCTAGTTTACGTTCTAAATTACAGATTTACCCACTTTTTAACGTTAACTTGTAGGGCACTGACGCAAGTCCCGCAGATTACTAATGCGCGTGGCCGGCATTTTAGCACTAGACTGAAGTTTCGGGCATATTTGACTTAAATATACGTCAAATAACGTCAAAATAACGTCACTTCGATGGTAAGCAGACATGGTTCCAGCGCAATAGCAATTTGCGGGACTTATACGAGGTATGTGTCTCTAAGGTCAATAACTCAATGCATAAAACGCATTCAAAGAAGTTAAAGGATACAGTCGAAATAAATGTGGTTGCACACCATGACAGGTACTCGCATGGGGGCAGGGGCCAAGCCTTTAAATTACACTGCATTAGGCACAGGAAGCGATTTGGAGTGATATTTATTTATTGGCGCCTGATTTATGCATCGACTGTCAATAGCTAAGGGTGCGGTCATATGGCCGCGATGCGCATCGACGGTTCTGTTATGGTTTATAGAGGAACTGGATATGTCATAAACGATTGTAATCGGTGTCTGCTTTAACTTATAGGTACCTTATAGAGAATATATACAGCAGAAAATACACAATACTTGGCTTTATACATACTTTATGCGAAAGTGTCTGTCTGGTAGCTTTTCACGGCCCATCTGTTTAAGCGATTTTAACAAAATATGTTACAGGGACCGTTTTTTGCCGCTAACTATACTATCGGTACCATTGGAAGAAGAGTGAATAAGCACTTCCTAGGTAGCGCGCTCCACCCTAGTATCGTCATCTACTGTTTGATGCACTTGTAGTCGAACGCAAGCTTATTTATATCATTATTATCAACACATCGCCGACTCACTATTGGGTCTCCTCTCAGAATGAGAAAGGTTTGGCCATCATCCATCACGATGATCAAAAGCGGATTGGCAGACTTCACACACGTTTGAGAACTTTGTGAACTCTCAGGCTTGCAGGTTTCCTCACGATGTTTTATTTAATTACTTAAAAGCGAGCATTAGCTCGCTTTTAAGTAATTAAACTAACTATAGAAAAAAAAACTTGAGCATTGTCAGTTCCAGTGAATTTCGCTCAACGCAACGAGAGCGTCAGTTTTCACGCGCGGCTGCCGCTATTAATATTGAAATTGGCGCGATCTGTCGCCGCTCCACGGCCGAATGTGGACGCACCACTATAATTTATTTGTGAACAAAGCAAAACCGAATTGTTACGTCCATATTACATCGTGGAAACTGTTCTGGTCCGTAATTGACGGTGAATGGATTCTATTATTTTGTATTTAATACAATCAGAAGGCGGATATCTACATTTATGGCGTGTTTTGACGCGGCGGATAAAATTCCGATTTCGTTAAGTGCAACCGAGCAAGAAGTACTTAGATACTAGGGGTCGGTTTACATACATTACAGCTTTGCTAAAGAATTATCTTTTTTAAAATTCAGGTACAAGGTCTCCTGTCAGAATAAGAAGGGCTTAGACCATAGCCTGCCACGCTGGCCTAGTCCTAATTGGCAGACTTCACACAACTTTCAGAACATTATGGAGAACTCTCAAGTCTCAGGCATGCAGGTTTCCTCGCGATGTTTTTATTCATAGTAGGTAATAAGCAAGTGATATTTAATTGCTTAAAACGCACGTATCTACCTAACTTTGAAAAGTTAGAGGTGCGTGCCCGGGATCGAACCGCCGATCTAACGAGTATGAGGCGTATGTCTTAAGCAATAGGCTATCACGGCTTTCGCCTACTTAATATACCTACCTATAATACACTTACTTAATATTGTATGAAAAGTGACTCCTAGGAAAATACCGGAACAAAATGCTGAGTCAAAGGAGAGCCAACAACAAACAAGATCGTACTGATAAATCGTCCCCGGGTGACGCAACTGCGTGCGCATCGCCATGTTTTTGTCGCCCGCCATTTAACGCCAACGGCTGAGCGTTTTATTCCCTCTAATTGTACTGTATTTATTACGGGCATAACACAGGAAGAGGGGTAGAGTAGCCTAATTCTAAGTTTTTTTTTATTCTATGACGAATTGGCCCTTCACTGTGATCTAATGTATTGGAAAGTGGCGAAGAAATTTGATAGGAGCGGACTAAGACTGACTCACAAGCTGTGATAGCCTAGTGGTTAGGACGTCCGCCTTCTAATCGGTGATCGGGGGTTCGATCCCGGGCACGTAGGTACCTACCTCTAACTTTTCGGAGTTATGTGCGTTTTAATTATTTAAATATTACTTGCTTTAGCGGTGAAGGAAAACATCGTGAGGAAACCTGCATGCCTGAGAGTTCTCCATAATGTTCTCAAAGGTGTGTGAAGTCTACCAATCCGCACATGGCCAGCGTGGTAGACTATGGCCAAAAACCCTTCTTACTCTGAGAGGAGACCCGTCCTCTGTAGTGAGCCGGTGATGGGTTGATCATGACATAGAGGTCCACAGCTGGACATAGGTATCATGTAGGAACTTTCACACATCATGGACTTGTTTTGCTTGAATCCAGTAGCTCCCTGCGATTCGCTTAATGCCGTCTGACCACATATAGTATGGGTCTTCCAATCCAACGCTGCGCTTTCCCGTACGAGGTCTTCCTTCCAGCCCTTAGAACCCCAACGTCTATCGGCTTTTCAAATTATATGCCCAGTACCACTTCAGCTTCGCAACCCGTTTAGCTATGTCGGTTACTCTGGTTCTCCTACGGATCTCCTTATTTCTGATTAGGTAGGTAGATCACGTAGAGAAACTCCAAGCATTACTCTCTCTCCATCGTATGGTTACTAAATTAGTATGTAAGTTTGATTTAAACCCATTGTCTACGGTTTCTACATCCTACTGTAATGCGAATAAGTATGAATACCTATGTATGTACTATGTACCAACATTATAACAGGAATACTTCAATGTAGATAACGGGTACATACCACGATTAATTTGAAGTTTTTACTTGTCGATATTTCAACCCAATTGCACGGGTCGTGGCCACGACGGGACTGCGGTGCTGCGAGAGATGAAGTTTGAGCTGTCATGGGCAGTAGCGAACTACCCTCTTTCGTATATCCTATTTCGAATATGTCGTTAAACTACGAAAATAAGCTTAAAATCATTAATAGGAATACTCCTTATCAAATATAGATACAATACTAAACTTTGTCGGTAGGGTGGCAACTATAGTCACAGCCAAAGCAGACTGACCAGACCAGAATTAAGCCAAAGTCAAATATTGTTTGAAGGTTGTTTGTAAATAATTCTCAAAAGTCAAATGATGTTTGTAAACAATTTCGCACTTTACTCAACTTTCTCGTGAGGTTACAGCAAAACACCAAACTAAGTAACGCTCGACATTCCAAAAACTTTTAACTTTCCGAACATTTTTTGTCAATTTACAAATTTTCCCGAAGTTCATCCGAAGCCATAATAACGTCACTAAGGAAAACGCAACGTGTTTACGCAACACGAAAAAAATACCAATTAAGGTCTCCGAATTGCAGCGCCACATTAGGAAATTCCGCGTAAACCAAACGAATATGTAAAAGTAACACGGAAAATGTGTCTGTCTGTCTGTCTGCTAGCTTTCCACGGCCTTTGTTTTTGACCGATTTTGACAAAATTTGATATTGACATAGCTTGCAAATGCATCCCATACTCGTAGGTAGCCTACAAAATTATCCAAGAAAATCAAAAATTTCCCACGGGATTTAAATCCACATGAATGAAGTATTGTTGGCATTATTTACTTGTTACTGAGGTCTGCATCCTGGGGCTCTACCGCAGTAGTTTGACAGCTACAGTGTGACGATTGCAATCACCTGATTGACCGACAATACAATGCATTGTCGCAACAAGAATACCACAAACTCAACCAATCACAACAATTGAGATTGTAATAATGATTGACGTAGCTTTTCCTGAATTGACCGTGTGGTAAATGGGCATAGACTACTTTTTATCCTGGAAAATCAAAGAGTTCCCACAGAATTTTATAAAACCTAAAGCCACGCGGACGAAGTCGCGGGCATCAGCTAGTTCCAAATATTTCTCACCAAATTAAGAGAGTCAAATCTCGCATTTCTACCGATCCCAAATCTTTCGTTCCCGATAACGCAAAAAAAAATTTTTGAATGTGTGAGAGAAGCGCGAAATGATCTCA
This sequence comes from Maniola hyperantus, assembly GCF_902806685.2. NCBI lineage: Eukaryota > Metazoa > Arthropoda > Insecta > Lepidoptera > Nymphalidae > Maniola > Maniola hyperantus. The sequence continues at coordinate 12,153,537 of NC_048544.1, read as the reverse complement.
AAAACGATTAACGGCCGAGGAAGGTTCCAGTGCGCTTTTAATTTAAAAATTAAAGAATTTTAATTTATAATTGATTAAAAGGATTGCTACTTTGATGCTAAATTTACGACGAAAAACATTTAATTGGATGATGTTTGTTCAAAATATTATTATCTCAGTCTTAAAAATTGTGAGCATTAAAATTTGAAGAACTGCATGAAGTTGGTAGGTAAGCTAGCAATTTTTAAAGCAAACAAATTAGTGAATGCTGCTGTAATAGGTACCTACAACAAATAATTTAGTGACATGGATAATTTTGAAAAGCCTCAGCGTGCTATAGAGCGGGCTATATGTTAAGGTCTGTCTGAGAGAGAAGATCCGTAACAACGAAATCCGTAGGAGAACCAAAGCAATCAACATAGCTCAACGAATTAGCAAGCTGAAATGGTAGCGGACAGGCCATGTCTGTCGCAGAACCGATGGCTGCTGTGGTAGAGGTTTATGGAGTGGAGATTGCGTACCGGCAAGTGCAGTGTGGGACGACCTCCAACCTCTGGACTAACGACCTTAAAAAGATAGTGGGAAGTGGATGGACGAAGAAGGCAGAGGACTGTGTGTGGTAGCGCTCTCTATGGAAGACCTATGTCTAGTAGTTGATGCACATAGGCAATTGATTGATTTAAAAAGCCTCAACAATTTAAAGGTTAATAAGTAAGGAACGGACCAAAATCCGGACAGTGCACTTCAAATTCCAGGATTGCATAATTAACACATTAGCACAAGCTTTTCGCTTAGAGAGAAAATCTATTACGTAACTTTTTAAACTTTTACATCGCACATGTTTCGGAAGCTCTTTTTAACAAAACTATATTTTCTTGGGACATATTTCTATTCTACTCATATTATTGTAGTGTCTACTTGTGTAAGAAGAATAAGTAGCAGAGACTTATTATATTATACGTAAGTATATATTATTAATTTGTATTTCTATTAAAACCCTATCATGGTGTGTAAGTCTACAGAAAGTAGTAAAGGTACCTACTGTATTGTTGAATGAATAAATAATTTATTCATTTTTTATTTTTACATTCAATTTTTTTTATATATAAAGAAGGGCATTCTTTCGGCGTCATAGACAGTTAGCATTACTAAGCATTCCTAGTGTTCATTTTAATAACAGTACAGGTAATGTACTTAAATAGAAACTATATAAAACCACGTGAAAGAGGCTATATTAACTAGGGTTGGCACTTTTATGAAAAAAAATTGTATAATGGGTACCTAGGTGAGAAATAATTAATAAATAGAATCCCTTAAATCTACAACTTTCAGAGAACCTTCTGTTAGTTTGATATTGATACTCACTGGTATGCCAGTGATACCGATTACAACCGAAATATCGATATTAGGGAAATGTTAGTGATGTTTTAACGACTAAATATTATGTAGGGACCGGCCTTTTATGATTTCTTATTAAGATTGACAAACGATTGTATTAGCCTCCTTATTATAAAGGTATTTCTACTAATATTTTTTACTAATATTGGCCTAGTGGATAGTCAACAGTGGAAAAGCTAACGTTTTGCCTACAACAGCTAAGAGGAATATAACAATAATAGGATTTAATAACATAATATAATATAATAATAATAATTATATAATAATACATAATAATAATAATTATATAATTACATAATAATTATATTTAACAATATAATAGGATTTAATAACAATAATCAATAATTATAAATATAACGATTTAAATTGATTTAGATTTGTCAGTTGGCAACCCTACCAGCCGCGCCACCGCAATTTACCATGTAGGTACAACAATACATTTACAAGGAAATTGTATTAACACATCGTTACTCTAATAAAAACGTGTCTTGTTACACTCTTTTATTCTTAGGATTGTTTGTTAATTGTTATGAATTGTACCATGAATCCATGGGAATGTATGTACCTTAGTTTCACATTCGCGGTGTAAACTTTGAATTATGGGGCAAATTGCTAACTTTTTTAGACTTGGTAAACTTTAATACTTTCTCGCGGGGATTACTTTCAAAAAGATTGCCGCAATGGTGGAAATCTTTAAGAACAGGAGAGAATTGTCTTGATACAGTAGTATATTAAGTATTTAGTTGATTATTAATCATGAAAAGTTTCCCGACGTTGGTCAACTCGAAACTTCTATGGTTTTACGAAACAACCCTAAGATTGCAACTTGAAATATGGGATAAAGAGTACAGCCGAAGTTCTAATGGAGTTCCATTACAGAACTTCACGTGGGTGACTCACCGCCAAATTCCTAACTACGGGCTAGTCTGACAATTTCTTATCGGAAAAATCTACCTAAGTACATATTTATTTTTGGTCTGAAGGGAGAATCGAAAGTCGTCATCCGCAGTCGAACATGCGAACCGACGAGGCAGTTACATATAACATATCTATAGTCTGTAGATTGCTGGCAAATGATAGGTTGTCAGGAAAATGAGCAGCTTATTGCATTTGTCGCCAGCCAGTGTGACCGAGGTGTTGTACAATGGTGGTGCGGCGTGTGAGTTGACTCGATTGTATACTATCTCTATGATTGTGATATAATACCTAATTGTCATATTGGCGACGGAAGTGTTTAGTTTGGGGTCATTGCACTTTGCACTAGTACATTTTTATACTCTTACTTTAAGTCTCCACTAGCGATGAAAGTTGCAGAAATCAGCTGTAAATGTCACGTTTTCGTCATTAGCTAAGGTATTACAAACCTGTCTCAGTAAAACTTGAAGAAGCTTTGGCAAATCACTTGCACGTCACTTGCTCTGTGTAAACTCAAAATAAACTAAATTCAAAATAAATTATTCTTATTCTTATTCTATTCTTCTTAAACATTCGCAGCAAGTCAATTTGCAATTTCTGCCAATTGACAATTTGTGCAAGTTTTAATTCTTAAAGCTGACAGCTGACTTCTGCAACTCTACAAGTATTATATATTTCTGGTGGAGCTTTAAACAGTAAACAGGGTGTCATTTTCAGTTTTATATACTTAACTAAAACGTCATGCCTTATATTAATTATTCTACGTCACGCATTCCTAAAGGAAAATTCTGAAATTCCATACCTCAAGGCACCATAGTATTATGGATTATCGGTCACCAGTGTATAACTGTTAGTGTAATCCAACATTTACCCAATTATTTCCAGTGACACGATGTTTAATTAATCTGTACTGAGTGAACGGCTTGTCACTGCCATTCGCCGTTCGATCAGTCGCAGGCGCCCAAGATTCATCTCCGCAAGGCATCCGAGCGAAAGAGTCAATAGGGGCGGCGAATGAACGAGGGATGTTTGCAGACCGGAGACACAATTATATTAAGATTACATATTTATCTCCCGAACGGACACATTTCTTAGGGCTGGATCGGGGTTAGATATACTTGGAGATGATGTTACACCGTCTCTCTAGGACCCTCGTTACTGAAGGAAGAAAGTAAAAGTGTTTATTTTACGAGGGTCGCGACTCCTTCCACTAAAGCTGTAGACACATTAGGTACTTGCTGCATTGTTGTGTTGCATCTGGTACGAAAACTGAACAATTAGCCGGAGCGTGATTCGAGGGCTAAGCGAAGCAGCGAAGGCAAGCGAAGGTGCATTGTAGGCTTGGTCGATGAACATCGAAGGCTCGCTCACTTTCACTGCTGTATAATCAGTGAAGGCTAAGGAAGGACAACAATCAGGTTCGTGTTAGAGGAGTAGTTACAAAGTCGATTTTTAGCGAATTTGCAATGATTAGCGTTTAGTTTAAATTCTCTTCCCGTGAGCTGGCAGTATAGACTATAAGTAGACTTCATCATACAGAATCTCAAAAAGAACTAAACTGTCATTAAGTATTACAAACTAGCTGATGCCCGCGTCTTCATCCGCGTGGATTTAGGTTTTTGAAAATCCCGTGGAAACTTTTAATTTTCCTGGATAAAATGTAGCCTACGGCACGGCACGCTGATCCGTTGATCCGGACGTGACGTGATTGAATGACAAACCAACAAACAAACACACTTTCACATTTATAATATGGGTAGAGAGGGTAGTGATTCGCTAAATAGATACCAAAAATAAACTACTTTGTAACAACTATTTGTCACAAAATATCTCCTCCGTCTCTCCTGCCGATTCGTACGCCGCCGTTGATTCTACATCTAACAGTGAAATCGAGCGAGCGTTCGGTATATACCTACGTCCTACATAGGTATTATACCGGCTACGTCTATAATTCACCTTCGCAAGCATTTGCTGTTCGATCTATAGCTGTAGGCCGAAACATATTACTACTGTCGCATCATGATACACCGCAATACTTACATTGCGGAGAGAGATGATATTGTTTGGTATCGAGAGAAGCGTGGACTTGATCAGTCCAACGCTACGTCCTCGAGTCGTCCTCTTTCCTCAAGTCCAGCAGTACAACCATTCGGTGGTGGTATAAACATCTCTATAGCTATCCCCTGACCAATCGCTTGATCCCCAATATTGATTCCGGGATCAATGGCTGTCGGGCGGCTCCCACTATCTTATCATTGTTTTAAATGTTGCTTTCTAGTGCCACTGCGGCTTCTGACCTTTGGTTATTCTGGCTTTATTAATTAAATGTTTAAGAGTAACTTTACGTAGTAGTTACCTACATGGCCATTTTTTTTAGAATAATTTAAAAAGATTTAAAAAGTGATCAGCGCAGAATAGACCTACGTACAGTGCGACATTAAATTTGTTCAGAGAAACATTCTGCATCGGAAAAATTCTCGGAAAGCTTGGACTCATTGGAGTGAAAGTAAAGAATGAAGAATTGGAGTTCAACTGCGGCTAGAAATCGCTAGGTCCCAATCCAAGGGAGTGCACCAATTTTCTTTTTGACCCACTCTTCAAATTCAGGAGATACCTAAGAGGAGAAGTATATTTTGGAGTGTGTGCTCAGGAACTCCACAATCTTGTTCCTCCTTTACCGTTCTACCACAGAACAGAGAGAAATCGTCTTAATCAAATCAGAACAAAGAGAAAAGCGTTGGCATCCAATTTTCTTTTTGGGTCCGCTGAGTGACTCTGAGCTTTATTATGAGGCCCATGTACCTAAGTACCATGAAAAGAGATCCAGCTCACAAATTTTTGCGATTGCGCAACGTACCTACCTAACAAGCAAGGAAGTACCTTCGAAGCTACGTGGCTTGGCCCTTGGTATATGTAGTCACACTAAGGGGTCAATTTCGTAAGGTGAAGACCATTGATCTGACTATATGCAAGTAGGTATGCCGTTGTTTCACCTGATTGCGCACCCGGCGTGGTAGCGTGAAACACCACCGTGCCCCAATGTTGTCATGGGAATCGGTCACATTAGCGGAACATTGGACCGATTACCATCACAATGGCGATTACTTCTATATCATTTTATTGATGAAAGTTTAACTTGAATGGATTTCCTATAGATAAGTAGATATGCACGGTCTGTCTTTCTGCCGATCTCTAGTTGACTTAGGTACTTCTAAGCTCTAAGTATACCTAATAGATGCAAAAATTAAAAAGTTTAGGTAAGTAGGCACTTTTCTAAGATTGGTAGACCTTAATACCTATAATACGCGACAGGTCGAGATGGCAGTCGGGGTATGAAGCAGGTTAGCGCACCCGCACAGCCCGGGGGCGTCTCGACCCCGACTGCCATCTCGACCTAGTAACCTATCCAATCATCGATGGACTGACGATATAAACTAACTGGTGGGAAGTGGCTGAATGATAATGATACTGTGGAACCAACTCCCATCGGTGGTGATCCCAATAGATTATGGGACCATGGGGTTATTCAAGGGGCGGACCAACATATTCCTAAAAGGCCGGCAACGCATCGGCGGGACCTCTGGTGCTGCAAATGTTCATGGGCGGCGGTAATCACTTAACATCAGGTAACCCACCTGCTCGTTTGCTCGCTATCTCCATTAAAAAAAATCCAAGTAGTAGGTATTAGGTATATCTGTAAGTGGAGTCCATATGTTAATTTATACTAAGTAGGTAGACTACCTACTTAACTCACAAAAGACTTTTATAAATAATCGTCATAAATTCACCCGATTAACAAAAAAAGGTATCGCCATACGGAAGGGTATTAGTCGTAAAATCGCATTACTACGGAAAACGGAAATCGGCTCATAAAATATTTCGTTTCCAAATTCACTTGACCTATGGCCTGCTTTGCCGCGAAGGGCTCGAACTGGTGTAATGTATGGACGCGAGGGGTGATGGGGTCAGGTTATAGTGGTCATTAAGTGGCAGACGGCCGATACTCAATTGATATTAATAGCATCACAACACCTGGTCCGCACCGTTGACACTGTAAAATGAAAATGGGTTACATGGCTCCAGCTAAAAAACATAAAATAAAAATAAAAAGTCATCTTTTCGTCAATTGTTTGACTTCCCTTGACACCGAGTGTTACCATCTGATTCATCCCGTTATTCATAGTCTCACAGTGCATCTAAATTCTGAACGCATAGTAGGTATAGGTTGCACCAACCAGATTAGGTTCTTATTGAATAATGAAGTGCCACATCCATATCCAACAATCTGACTGGTGGAAGCTACACTGTGCGTTAAGATGCAGATCACAATCATTACTTACTATGAAACTCAATCAATCAATGAAGTTTCATAGTAAGTACTGATTGTGAATACAGCGGAAACTAGAATGGCGACTTCGCACCGAAAAGCGCAGCGTTGGAAGACATCAAACGAGTCGCAGGCAGCTGAGTTCAGGTGGTGCAAGACCGTGGCGTGTAGAAGTCCCTACAAGAGACCCATGTCCAGCTGTGGATGTCTATCGGTTACAATGATGATGATGACGATGACAGGCAATAATTCGGTATTCTAAAATTCTATTTTTTTTCTACCAAACACATTTACAGTAAAGAGAAAAAGAGAGTAAATGTGGACAGGGAAGCACTTATCTCTATGAGATATATCTCAACCAGTGACCCTTCTTATTGCGGTTGTGAGCGCCATGTAGCCGTTACTTGTAGAAAGTGATTAAATTTATACTTACAGTAACAGCGTGCTAACACATCGACACCTGATGCAAGGACAATGTGATCTACGACGACAAAAAATTCTACTACAATAAAACAAACACCCTTTTTCGTCCAATGGAATCACTTTTTATAGAAGTGATCTATGAAACGATTAGATACATTAAATTTTTTCAACCGTTTTTACTTTATAAAGTTTTCAGTTAGATAAATCTTTTCAATGAGCACAAAAACCATGTATTTAATATGAAACAAAATCGTAGTGGTCCCCAATAGCTATAAATGGTATGAAAATTAAAAACTGAGTGCATATTAGATAACCTACATAAGGTACGATACATTGGTCAATTTTGTTTTTGTTAAGTAATTAGGTACCTACATACCTACCTACATAACTAAAAGGAAAATCTCGCAAAGAGTACAAAAACTGAACTGTCGTTCGACGTTCCCTTTTAAAAATTCAAACATAATTACTTCCAATTTTCACTTTATTTTGGAGCAAAGTCGTCGCTGGCACGCGTCATTAAAAAAGACACGCATAACTCAGCCACGATTTTTCACTAGCTATCTCAAAAAGCACCATTCAAAAGGGAGGTGCTATGCTATCACCATCGGACCCTCTTGCAAAGTATAAGACCACTTGATCCTAAAAATATAATGATTAAGTACAGAACAAACCAATGTGGCTCTGACATCAGCGAACACGATAGTGAAAGACAAGATCGAAGTGCATTGGAAGTGTGTATAAAATATTGATTTGTTAGTATTTTTTATTGGTTAGGTACTTGGTAACGACGAATTAACTATATTTTTCGTGGAACTATACCACCGGTTCGAACGCAGGTTCTACTGAGAAGAAATTTATCCTTAATTAAAATTCTTTCAACAAAACTACTCTACCCAACAACCTATCGCGAAAGTGCTAGAAATAAAAAAGTTTTTTATTCAAATAAATTTTTACAACTGCATTTGAATCGTCAAAATATGACTAAGTACCACTGCCTGGTTCGGCATGCCCGTCGAATGCTGAACCAGGCATGAATGGAGTAGGTGAATGTTTTGTGTCTGCTTCTAGGAGTGTCGCTAGATGAACTATCCCTCCAAAATGATAGCCGTCATTTTTCCCCAGGAATCCCAAATCACGGAAAAATATACGAAAAAAACAATCACAATCTCATTATAGTAAACGTGGTGACGCACGCGAGCTCTATCTTTTGACAATTTTCGTTTTATCAACACGGATAGTAGTTTTTTTTGGCTTTTACAATGTTTATATCAGCTGCTATTTGTTATACTGATTGACTAAGTTTTTCACTTTCATTTTTGTGCGTGTTTGATGTATTACAACTAATAGCAAAATGGGGAAATGTCTCTCCTGTATTAGACATAAAGTTGAGTAGCTTTCAGTTTTTATGTTGGACCGTAAATAATTCATCAATAATAATTGTAGGTAGGTATACAAAGTCTTTTCGATTATTCAGAGTGTAACCCGAAAGCTGGCAAAAACGAAGACAGGTGATAGTACTGATGATTACCTACTGATAATATGCTACCACAAAAAAAAAACGCGAAAAAATAAATAAAAAGAAAATCCTATGATTTTGTAAAAAAATACGATATATTATTGCAAATAAGACATCTGACTGACGCTAGACGTCAACGAACGTTGCGAATGTATAGGCCACGCGGAGTCAGCTGCATCATAGGTGCTGACCTGAGTTTTACACGCTATACATTGCGGGTTTGAAAAATTCTAAATCACTAAAAGTACAAAACGAGGCAAATGGTTATTGGTATTGGATTGTGTTTAGGTACAATAGCGTTCTGGTTACACCCTGTATTCTCGAGTAGTGTCAGAAACTTCCAACATTTCGCTCTCGGATCTTGATGCACAGAGATTGCATTTTTGATGTGGACATGAGACACCTTCCTTTTTGTGAAGTGTTAATAATAAAAAGAATACCCTAAGTTTGTTGTGGGCTCTTCTCAGACCGAGCGCGTTTGGAACTCTCGTAGCTTTAGTTTTATAGATTACGTACCTACCTAATTAAAATTATCACCACTATCATTTATAACCAGACTATCAAAAATTTTTACAAAAAAAATAAAAACCGACTTCGATACACAAACACTAAAAATTGAAAAATAATTTAATTTATTACCGAATATATTATGTATACAAGAGTTAATATAGTTCCATAATAATACTTTTTGGTGCCGGTGCCAATTAGCTTTAGCTGCGCGAATCGTCTAGACTTCATATTTTTATGAGACTCCACAATGGCACCTCATTGGCACCGACCCCAAAAAATATTATTATGGAACTATATTAACTCTTGTATACATAATATATTCGGTAATAAATTAAATTATTTTTCAATTTTTAGTGTTTGTGTATCGAAGTCGGTTTTTATTTTTTTTGTAAAAAAAATTTATTTCACAATTTTTAGTGGTCCCATGGAATTATGCTATAACTGGTTAAAAATCTACTGTTTACTAAGCTATTACACTGATCGCGAGCAATTTACTCTTATCCGTTGAGGAGTTCCAGTATCTATCTTCGAAGATGTTCATCAGATCTTCACCAAATTTAAATGAGACCAACTTTGAAGTATACCCTTTCAAACAAAAAAAGAATTTTCAAAATCGGTCTAGGCGTCTTCGAGTAATCGGGGAACATACATAAAAAAAAAAAAAAAAGATTCCGACGAATTGAGAACCTCCTCCTTTTTTTGAAGTCGGTTAAAAAGAGTACCTACTTTAAATAAATAATTTGAAATTAAGTACCTACTTTTTATCCACGAGATCTTGAAGAAACTGTAATCCACGGTGTTAAAGTTTCCACGACATTTAACTAAACCCATAAGCAGGAAGTCGTAGGCATCAGCTAGTCCTATATAAATAAGTAACTCCAAGATCTAGTTGGTGTAAGTTTGAAAGAGATAACATTTCCGAAAGCGTCGATAGTGAAAGTGCAACACAAACACTCCGCCCTCCGGAGTTCGCGCCAAGTTCGCGAATGCGGGCTCTCCAGACTCCGACTTGCGATCCAATATTTATATTAACCTTCATGATTAAACACCTACTTACTAAGTTAACTAGACGGAAGAATTTTGTAGAGAAATAAACGATGATACACAGGATCCCCCATTTACAATCGTAGAACTGATAAGTGCGGTGAATAGTTTTAATCCCAGAAAAGCCCCAGGGCTGGATGGATTCACGGCAGATATCTGCACAGCAGCGATTAACGTGGATAAAGAAACTTTTCTGTGTATCCTTAACAAATGCTTAGAACTATCTTATTTTCCACAACAGTGGAAAGAGGCAGCAATTCTCGTAATAAGAAAACCGGGTAAAAGCGATTATAATGAGCCAAAATCTTATAGACCTATAGGTTTATTGTCTGTTCTAGGTAAGATTCTTGAAAAGATGTTTATTAGAAGAATAAGGTGGCATATGTTGCCCAAAGCCAATACGAGGCAATATGGATTCGTGCCACAGCGAAGTACGGAGGACTCCCTCTATGACTTAGTACAACATATTAGAGAAAATCTTAATAAGAAACTAATCAGCGTGATAGTATCACTAGACATAGAGGGAGCCTTCGATAATGCTTGGTGGCCGGCTATTAAAGTACAACTGGCTGAAAAACGATGTCCTCAAAATCTGAGAAAACTAGCACAGAGTTATATGGAAAATAGAAAGGTTATTGTGCGATACTCCGATACCGAATATAAGAAGGACGCAACAAAAGGATGTGTTCAAGGATCTATAAGTGGCCCAACGCTGTGGAATATCTTACTCGACCCATTAATTGACAGCTTCGACGAAAGAATTGTTCATTGCCAAGCATTTGCCGATGATATCGTTCTGGTAATTTCCGGAGATTCAATAAGTCAAATAGAAGAAAAAGCTGAAAGAGTTCTTCAACTTGCTTATGAGTGGGGATGTGCTAATAAATTACGATTTGCACCTCATAAAACTAATGCTATGCTAGTCACAAGGAAACGTAAAGTCGACAACCCACGCATAAGCATGGGAGGAACTCAAATACAGATCGTCAACGAAATAAAAATACTCGGACTTACGATTGATCATAAATTAACATTTAATAGTCATATCCAAAACATTTGTAAGAAAGCCATAAATATCTATACGCCATTAGCTCGGACAGCAAAAACACAGTGGGGACTGAATCCGGAAATTATCAGAACGATATACAAAGCAGTAATTGAACCAATAATAATGTACTCATCCAGCACATGGGCGCCGGCTGCAGAAAAAATTACAACGCAAAAGAAATTACGTACTGTGCAAAGAGGATTCGCACAAAAAATATGTAAATCCTATCGCACAGTGTCTTATAACGCAGCAGTGGTTCTGGCCGGACTCATTCCATTGGATGCAAGAGTCAGAGAAGCTGCGCAGCTTTACGAGGCGAAAAGAGGGAGACCACCGTCGATATTAGCTAATAAGGAAATTGAAAATAGAGTCTGCTTTCTTTTTGCTCCTCACCCCGCCAAAGAGCCGAATATAGAATTTTCTTGTTTAGAAGATATGGAAGAGCTGACAGTAGCTGCGAATGGAATAACCGGACTGAATATATTCACCGATGGAAGCAAGACAGAAGATGGAGTGGGTGCAGCTCTGACCTGTTGGGAAGATAGGGAAGAAACGCACAAAAAAAAGTTTCGTCTCGAGGCTTATTGTACAGTTTTTCAGGCAGAGCTGTACGCGCTCTTTCAGGCAACAGAATATGCCTTTAAAACGACCGGAAACCAGGTGAATATATTCAGTGATTCGAGATCCTCACTAGAATTGCTTAAAAACATGCAAGTTTTTCATCCATTAGGCTTTGCTATCAAAAATAATTTAATAAAATTAGAAGAAATAGGTAAACTGGTAAAATTATTCTGGATACGAGCCCACGTAGGGGTGCCGGGCAACGAGAGAGCAGACATGTTAGCAAAGGAGGCAGCAAACGAATCAAGAACACAAGCTGACTATGACAAATGCCCAGTATCATATATAAAAAAAGTCATAAGGAAGGAGACTATAAATCGATGGAACCAAAAATATATAGAAGGCGAAACTGCAAGCATAACTAAAGTGTATTTCCCCACAGTAGAACTGGCGTACAAATTCGTAAGGGAAATAAACCTAACACCGATTTTGGTTCAGGCAATGACGGGACATGGAGGTTTTGCCGCCTATCTTTACAAGTTTAAATGTAAGGATAGCCCGTCATGTGTCTGTGACCCAGACCAAGAGGAAACTGCTCTGCATGCCATTGTGGAATGCCCCAGATACGGAAGAGTACGGGAAGACCTACAGCAAATAATAAAAGTAAATTTAACTCTGCAGTCGATCCCTGAAATTATTATGAATAGTGAAATAAGAAAAAGGTTTTTAAAATTTTGTACATGTGTAGTAAATAAAACATTAGATAGAAATAAGTCAGGATAGTAGCTAATTAATATTTGAAGCCATAATTAAAGTTAATTTAAAATAAGATATATAAATAGAAAATGTAAGAAATTATGTATATAATATATTATTGGAATAATATGTTACATATGCATATAAATATAAGTCTGAATAGAATAAGTTAAAAAACGTAAGGCTATTATTAGCTTAAAAATCATGATCACAGTACAAAAAAAAAGAACCTGTTTCATGACAATATAAAAGAAAAAGGTTAAAAAAAAATATGCCGTGTTAAGCTATACAAAGTCTCCGATAACCATGTCGGAGGATTGCCAGCGAAACATACAAAAAAAAAAAAAAAAAGTTAACTAGACGTTCCAAATTCATTCACACTTCACGCCTTAACAATAATAAAATTGTAGATTGAAGTATGGCTTAGAGTTTTATAGCTTTTAAGTTTTCACTACTTTGCTGCCTGTTTTAAAGCCGAAATCTAAAAAGTACACAGAACCAGCCCAGGCCTACTTCGCATTTTAGGTACATATAAAGCTACAACAAGTACCTACCCGGCGGGACCCGTCCGGACGCAGCATGCCAATTCAGACGGTTGCCACCCTTCGGGTACGGAACCCTGAAAATGGTATCTACATAGGTAAAATTTTGAATCTACGCCTAGCACGCTTAGTTGGAGGGTAAAGGGGAATATTAGTCCTGATTTAGCATGGCTAATAAAGAAAAAAGAAGAATAGGTAATAACTAAAGATCGGTGCAAGCACCAAAAAACAAAGCGGAATTAAAAGATTCTAGTTGTGGTAACACCATCACCATCCTTGATGTTTAAAGCACTCTCATACTGCAACACTAGGTAGGTGTAGGTGTATCTACCTATAAATTATTATGCCTATATATAAATAAGTAAACTAAAGTAAGTATAAGGCAAAGGACAGATACATCGCGCAACGGCAGCGGCATACTAATATATTATGCCCCTCTTCTCCAAAGCTAGGTAGAACCTAATAATTTCAAAACTATAAACGCGCCCTGCGGCGTTGTTACTTCAGAACAGTCTGAGAAGACAACAAATAATTCATCTGCATTCAGAGTGATATTCTGCAGTGCTGATCCGGTTGCGCGTTGTCTACGCCCAGGCCTTAATAGTTTGGTAATATATCAAATGTCACGCCCTAGAACACGTCGGGTGCCGTGACTCGCCACCATAAGTGATCCTGACCTGTCGCTGTAATGGCTTCCCGATTGGGACGGTGTTCTTGCTCTGGGGTCGACTGATGTATTGAGACCATCTATTGATTATTATTTGCGTCTGCGTGTGTGTGTGCGATGACTTTGGAAGATCGCGGGTTCAATCCCGGGGGGCGCATTTTTCACGTTTAAAGCAATTAAATATCACTTTTTTAAAGTTTTAACGATGAAAGAAAACATCATGAGGAAACCTACTTGCTTGAGAGTTCTACATGATGTTCTCAAATGTGTGAAGTCTGCCAATTGGCACTTGGCCATCGTGGTGGACTATGGTCTAAAGTCTAAACCCTTCTCATTCTGAGAGGAGACCCGTGCTCAGTAGTGGGCCGGCGATGGGTTGACCATAATGATGATTGATTTATTTATTTATCTTAAAGGTCTTATGGCCTTGGTTATAAGAGTCCTCTTCATTAATGGGTCGCAACTTCTGTTTCTTGGTCGGCAAATCTTGTCTGTGTTTATTACTAAGTAAGTATAAAATCTTAGACAAGTAATATTATGAGCAAAGTTCGCACAAGGTGCAAACCGCCATGTTGTAACTTCAGATACTTATATCACTGTTTTGCAATTACTTTGGGTCCTATACTCCTATACAAACTACCAACTCACTTTTGTTATATAATATTAAATATTAAAAACCGGGCCAGTGCGAATCGGAATCACACACGAAGGATTCCGTATCCGCATCGTATAAAATATAAGCAGCCATTTTGAAATTCACAGTCTTGGTTAGTCTCGGCTATAGAAATAAATACACATTCTGTGAAAATTTCAACTCTATCTATTAGGTAAGGTTCATGAGATACAGCCCGCTGACAGACGTAGGACAGAGGGATGGACGGAAGCTTGGGTCCCGTTAGCGCCTTTCGGGTATGGAACCCTGAAAACGACACGTTTTCTTACGAAAGGGATTGGTTAAAGAAGCCAATCGAGCGTTTAATGGGGTGACCAAATAAAGATAACTATTTCTCGAATTTTGAACTATTCTGATCACTATCAACCTGACGACCTACAGGGGCGGGCAGGTGAAGAATACCAGGCCTCTTGCCATAAATATGTCTATACAGCATATTTCGAACCTCGTCCGACATTTCTTCATAACATTAAGCATTAATCAGAGTATAGACTTTTTGTCTCACGACTTTTTTGTCGTAGGTATCATATAGTATCACATAATTAGTATGAAAAATGCATATCACACAATTACTGAAGATTATCTAAATGATAAGAGAGCGTGGACTTGATTGACCTGCAGTTCGTTCTGGCAATGCGCAGGACTGCAAATACTTTTCTTATACATGGCATAATATTGTATTTCAAATCTTTGATAAGAGCAACCGCCGAGTTTCTGGCTGGTTCTTCTCGGTAGGAAAGGCATTCCGAACCAGTGGTAGATGCATCTGACGATTCAAAAATACTTGTAAAAGTTTAATCGAATAAAAAATATTTTTGTTTATTTATTTATTTACTAGCTGATGCCCGCGACTTCGTTCGCGTGGAAAAACGTTTTTTAAACATCCTGTGGGAACTCTTTGATTTTCCGGGATAAAAAGTAGCCTATGTCACTCTCCAGGTCTTCATCTATACCCATGCAAAAAATCACGTCAATCCCTTGCACCGTTGCGACGTGATTGAATGACAAACCAACAAACCAACAAACAAACACACTTTCGCATTTATAATAAGGGTACCTACTGATCTGTAGAAGATACATAGATATAGTACGCGACAGGTCGAGATAGCAATCGGGCTGTGAGGTGGGAGGGAGGGTGAGGGAAAATGTAGTAAAAACTTAATGTCGCACGACATATCTTTACCGTGCTCTTGCGCTAGCACTACCAGGAACTATCGTTACGGGATTCCTGCTTCACCGCGACCACTTTTTACGCCCAAGTGTTGCACGTCGTCGTTTTAAAAATTAAAAGTGATACCATTTATAAAAATTATTTTCTTGCGATACGTACGGCGCAGTCTCGGCTGGAATGAGCGTCAGTGAAGGCGTTAGAGAATCATTATGTGAGAAGTCGTTGGCTTTTAACAGTTTGAGCTGGAGAAAAAAGTAATTTGTGTCATTATCAAGTAGTAGGTAGGTACTAGGTACTTGCTATTAATAATCGTAAGTGATAATACCGCTGTTAGGTGGATAGCTACTCGTACTTACCTGAATAGTTCTCATAGTAGGTACCTACCTTTATTTTCTATGAAATGGACTAGTAGATTTTGAACATTTTTATAGTCGACGCATTTTAAACTGAGTCGTCGAGTTAGCTGTCTGTTTTGCTCGCACTTACAGATCGTAGGTGCCAGCAAGCGAAAAAGACAGATAACTAACTCGACGACTCAATTATAGCCGGAAATTGGCCTAGGCTCTAATAATGGCTTGCGAGCTATAGAGTATAGACAATCAGGCAGTTGTAACGCTTGAGTCGGAGTAACTTCTAGATTGTCCTAATCTGTGCTTAAGTGCTAAATCTGGCTTGTAGATTTTCGACGTTCCCAGTTTCAGTTTACGACATTTATAGCCGGGAATCGAACTGGGCACTTCTGATTTGCGAGTACACACCATCACAAAGTTCGTGCGGTTTCCAAAATCCCCACGTAGACCATAGGGACACAATCAGGAATTTTTAACGCACGAGTCGAAGTTACTATCTACGTATGTAATACCTATAAGTACTACCTGGGCTCTGGTGGTTTAAAAATTTACCTTTTGATTTGTCTGTAAAATACAATCCAAATAAATAGGAGCGCGAGCGCAGCAGGCGCTATTTTTTTTGTTACTAAAAAAAGTGCTTTATGTCATGATTGGCCGCCTCTAATATCTACTTAGCCGCCCTAGGCCCGGGCCTACTGGGCCTTAGGGCAAATCCGCCACTGTCAATGAATCACAAAGATCGTGGCGCAGGCTAAAGGGACAGAATCAGGCAGTTTTTAACACTCGAGTCGAAGATTAAGTTACATAGAGTGCACTGATGGTTGAATGAAGCTTGAAAGACCGGAAGGCCAGTAGATTTTCGACATTTATAGCCGGGAATCGAACTGGGCACTTCTGATTTGCGAGTATACACCGTCACAAAGTTCGTGCGGTTCCCAAAATCCCCACGTAGAACATAGGGACACAATCAGGCAGTTTTAACGCTCGAGCGCGCAAACTGAATCGGCTCATTGTGCCCGCGACCACGTCTCATCCGCAAATAAAAGGGTGTTGGTCAATGTGTTGCCGGTTCGGAAGCTTTGTCTATGCTCCTGCTTAAATAGACAAGCTCTTGCACTTGGCTTCGTCCGCATTGCATAAGGAACAACAAGCTTGTTCTATACGTACCTACTAATCTTATAAATGAGAAAAGGGAATAATAGTCATGATTAACATGGCTAATATTTTTTTAGGGTTCCGTACCTCATAAGGAAAAACGGAACCCTTATAGGATCACTTTGTTGTCTGTCTGTCAAGAAACCTACAGGGTACTTCCCGTTGACCTAGAATCATGAAATTTGGTAGGTAGGTAGATCTTATAGCTGACATTTGGGGAAAAATCTGAAAACCGTGAATTTAGGGTTAGATCACACACAAAAAATTAAATTGTGGTCATGAATTAGTACCTATGTTCAACTTTCGAAGTGAGTGACTATATCAAGTTGGGTATCATATGAAAGGTCTTCACCTGTACATTCTAAAACAGATTTTTATTTATTTTTATGCGTCATAGTTTTTGAATTATCGTGCAAAATGTCGAAAAAATACGACTGTAGTACGGAACCCTCATAGTACCTCAATACTACATTGTAGTACATGTATACCCTCACAGATTATTAATACCAAGCATAAAGAGGCATACCTAATTGTATTCGAATACTAAGGTTTATTGGCTAACAATACAAAAGTCAACAAAACCTCATAAAAGTCAATCGCTTTCGCGACCTTATCCACCATCTTTTATTGCGCTCTACCCGTCTCTCCCACCATAAGATAAGACAGATTAACAGTTTCTCCAGGGATCATCGATTGCCGATCGCAATAAAATGTTACCAAACAACAACAAACACATTTTATACTATAGATATCACCAGATATCAATCTCGGAGACGCATTGACCGTCCGATTCCGCGCGAACCCCTGATAATGTTCTTGTATAAATGAGCTCGATACGACAAGTTTTCCCATCAAATTAACTAGAAACTTCACCCCCATCCAATATTTTGTGTATTTTTCTAACATTCGCTCCCTATTCCATGGGAATAAGGTTCGAAATGGTACAGAAATCGAAGATAAGCTAGATATACTGGTGACATACGCTGATAAAATGGAGTAAAAGTAATAAAGTACCTACGTCAATAATTGTTTGCGACGTGTTTGTTTGGAAGTGAGTTGTGTTCACACTTTATTTTACTAATGGCATAAAATAGAAACTGGTTGGGTAGTATTAGGTACCTAAATTGTTAAAAAGTATAACAACTAAAATGCTTCTAGAAATTAAGCTTTCAGACTACGCTGTTACCATGTTATATCACATTATTAAAGTGCACAACTAGGTATGTGCGCAAACACAAGTTATACACTCTATTGCTTATTTCTCATAGTTCGATGGATGGCAATCCAAATCCAATCCAACACGACCGGAGAAAGATTAGGCGCAAGTTCGACCGTAGCTGTCCGAGGCATTGTGCTAGCATTCGGGCAGCAGTGAAAGAATTTTTTAACTAAGATAGTTTCGGAGACGTACCTACCTCATACATGATACATCCCAATTTACAAACTTAACTAGGTACATCTTTATAAGATTTGTGTCTGCAGATATTCGCTCAGGATCAATTCAAGCGACCCAAATCACCCAAATGAAGTTGGATTAAAATAAGATATATTTTACGAGCGTAGGTATGTTTAAATCATAGGTATCAAAATAATTCATTTATCAGTAATAGCAATATTGCAATGGGGGAGCCAGGAGATGTCTTCGCAGGGTAATTTATGGGGACACCAATTTAGTGGCGCGATATTAAAGGCGGACGTAAACTGTTGAATGGACCGAGAAGTGGGGTGTCGTGTCATCCTTAATTTAGTTTCGTTTTGCATATCTATTTGCCACTGGTTATTTACGAACAAGTAAGGATAAACTCATCATTATCATCATCATGATCAACTATCGCCGGCCCACTGCCGCACACTGAGCACAGGTCTCTTTTCAGAATGAGAAGAATTTAGGGCGTTGTCCAACCAAGCTGGCCAATTGGGGGTGTGCAAACTTCAGACAACTTTAACAACATTATGGAAAACTCTTAGGCTTGCAGGTTTCCTCACGATGTTTTCCTTCACCGTTAAAGCTGCTTGGCCAACGCGGTGGTCATTTGGTCAAACCCTCCTCATTCTGAGAAGAGACCTATGCTCAGTAGTTATCCGGTGATGATGATGATGAAAAAGTTTAGAACCTTGTCTAAGAAAAGTACTTAGAGTAATCAAATTCTTTAGACTAGTCTATACAATGTCCGAGCTACACGAGGGAACTGAAAATTGGTGTAAGGCTATGACGAGTCTATGGGTTGATATAATACTTAGCAAAAAAAAAATTTTTGGAGACCCCACTTTTTTGGATGTAACATACCTACCTACGTCAGATCGATTTTCTTCGTATAAATATAGCCCGGACCATAACAACGAATCAATTGACTCCTCAACATCAAAATCGGCCCAGTAGTTTAGGTGCTACGGTGGAACACGCGTCATAGTTACAAACATACATACATACGTAGACTGATAAAATCAGAACCCTTCCTTTGCCGTAGCAGTCGGGTTAAACAATCTGAGGCTATGGCTATAAGTACGTAGGTATGTAGGTATGTTCCTAAATGAAATGTAGGTATATTATATATTTTTATTTATTTATTCAGATACAAGCTGGCCCTTGACTGCAATCTTATATTATCTTGGACCAAGATATAAAATCGATACAACCATACTGCTGTGCCATAACACTAATTGCGCTGCCTAAACGCCGTGGTGTCGGGTTATAAACCAAATTATAACGCGCCATAACCTCTGCTGACAACTCACTCGTGTAATGGCGCCGTATTTTGGCGGCAGGCGGGAATTTGGCGCTACGTAGTGGCAACACTTTTAGGGGGAAAAGAGGAATATTAATCGTGTTTTAAATAGCCAATACAATATTTAAAAAAATGTTTTAGACGCCAGCAAAAGCCAAAGCCAGCTTTGGTTCAAAAGCGGCGATAGCCTAGTGGTTAAGACGTCGGCAATCTATTCGGGAGGTCGGGGGTTCGATTCCGAGTCCCAACCTCTAACTTTTCGAAGTTATGTGCGTTTGGACTTTGGAACTAAGTAGGTATAGTACGCGACTACAGGTACTTGCTGTTGCTCTAAGTCCCGCAAATTGCTAATGCGCGAGGCCGCCATTTTAGTGACGTCAGCGCTAGACTGAAGTTTCGAGCTAGTATATTTTTTTCGGCTGACGTCAAACTGACGTCATTTCGATGTTAATGAGACATGGTTCCAGTGCAATAGCAAATTGCGGGACTTATACGTCTATGAATAAATTATCATCAGCGTATTATACTCGTGGACGAGATCGCGGGAATAAGCTAGTTAGTACCTATTTTATAAACGCAGAAAATAACAAAGCATTATATTATCTGCTAACTTCCTACAATTATTTTTTTCTAAAATTGTTCAAAATAATAATGATTCAATTTAATTTTACCAAGTGCTATGTTCTTCTTCTTCTTCTTATTTTGCTTTGTGGCTTTCAGTAGTGCCACACCGAGCACAATGCACTTCGCCAATGCCACGTAGAAACGTCCTATGTTGTGCACCAAGTTTCCGAACGTTAATTCAATGTCAAGTTGTCACTTGTCAATGTCAAACTGAAACTTGAAAGGAAGAGAAATCGCAAATCCAAAACAAACGGAAGCGGCTAAACTTTTACGTTTGTTACCAAAATAAGTTCAATGTTAACGTAAAATAAGGATAACTATTGTGCTACAGTAAGAGATGTAGTGGATAGTAAGCTTATCTATTAGTAATAGTTATACAAAAGGCGGGAAACTTGTTGAATTGAAACTACCTACCTGTGTCTACCGGAGTTTTTATTTTACAAAAAATGTCTTCACCAATCTACATTTCTGATGATGACGACAGTTTTGATTACCAGTCCCCACCGGAGAAGTCTACAAGTACTGACACAATTTCTATTACGGATGACGAAGACGAAGATAAGCCGAAACCTGTGGATGTGAAACACAATCGGCAGGCATTGATCAAAAACTTGTTTCCTAGTACAAAAACAAATGGTGGTAGCAGCAGTAAGTGTGAAGTGGTTGATCGTTTGGCTCCCATGCAGAAACAACCAGATTTTATGAAGCCGATAGGTGGTGTCAGTGTACACCTGCCTGTGAACCCTTACCCTTGTCAGATTGCTGTGATGTTTAAAGTAAGTTTTTTGTTTTGAAGGAAAAATGCTTGAAATTGTATTGAGTAAAGTAAACCTGCTGAGTCCATTTAAAAAAAGCTTATTCTGTACAAAAATTCTATGTATATTTTGTTTGAGTTTTCACTGACAGTTTTTATCAGATAACTGATAAGATTCTTATAATTATAAACCACTTGAACAAAGCCAATGTTAGTTAGCTAGTATTTGAGACTACTTCAAGCTCTTTGGAATTCATGTATCTGTTGTTACTTGTTAGAAGAATTAAGTATTTTGATACTGGGTGACAATTCTTTTCATAAGTTTCTAAACTAAATGTAAGTCTTAAGATATTGCAATCCCTTTCTACAGGAAACATCATGAGAAGGATGGCATGCTATGTGTTCTTCCAAAATAGCATTTGTAGGGTAAGTGAGGATCAATATTAAAAAGAGAAAATATTTGCAGGTAATAACAGCGATAAAGGATAAGAAGAACTGTCTACTTGAGAGTCCAACTGGCACAGGAAAGACACTGGCTCTGCTCTGTTCTGCGCTTGCCTGGCAGAAGAAGGAACATGGTAAGTTTTTTATTAACTAGTGATGAGCTGACCCTGTGATATGAATTGGCTTCAACAAAATAAAGTAAATTGATGAGCAGCAGTTTGATTAGGTTTAGGCTAGGTTAAGGTATTTAACAACATCCCTGGTGCAGTGGTAAGCGCTGTCATCTTATTAGTGGGAGGTCCCAGGTTCGATTCCCAGCAGGGGTTTGGAATTTTATAATTTCTAATCTCTGGTCTGGTCTAGTGGGAGGCTTCGGCCATGGCTAGTTACCTCCTTAGCTGCAAAGCCGTGCCGCCTAGCGATTTAGCATTCTAGTATGATGCTGTGTAGAAACCAAAGGGGCATTTGTTTAATAAAAACTGCCATACCCCTTCCAAGTTAGCCCGCTTCGAGCTTTGACTGCATCATCACTTACCACCAGGTGAAATTGCAGTGAAGGGCTAACTTGCATCTGAATAATACTATTTGTATCTGTCTAAAACTTGTATCTGAATGAAAAAAGGTTTGATGATTCTAGTCTAGGTTCAAAGCATTCTAGAAATTTGGTGAGATTTCTAAATTTGTAATATGTGACAATGCCATGGCCAGTTGACACAATGGCTGTGCTGTTAAGGTGAAACAAGTGGTTTGGATAGCTAGTGGTTAAGACTCCGGGATTCTGGTTTTCAATCCCAGGCATGCCTGGACCTCACCTCATGCACCTCTAACTTTTATGTGTGTTCCAAGCCACCAGCTATCATTTGGTAGCTGTGCCTGTTTTCTCAGCAGTAGCCAGGGATGGGTTGAGATGATGAAGAGTGACGATGCAGAAGAAATTATCAAATGTGGAGCCCAGTTTGAATATAACTTACATTAACGGTGAAGGAAACATCGTGAGGAAACCTGCATGCCTGAGAGTTCTCCATTACAATGTCGAAAGAGTGTGCAGGCAGCTAATCCATACTCGGCCAGCCTGGCAGACTGTGGCCTAAACCCTTCTCATTCTGAGAGACCCGTGCTCAATAGTGAGCCAGTGATGGGTTGATCATGATGATGGAGCCCAGTTAAAGAAGTGACAATTGATGACAAGTGTTCGTGTGTACCCATTCGGCTCTATCGGCGCAACCAGAGTGAACTAAAGTGAGCGAACTTTATGTTTGATCCTGAATCGACGATATGTTAAATATTGGACTATTGTGGGGGTGCCGTGAAATCAAAGAAAAATAGGCTATTCATAAGCCACCTAGCGTCAATTGTAGGATCATTTGACGCCTGCCTGTGTCGTCGAAGCCTCGACGTTTTATTACTAGTTCCCTAACTGTCGTGAACTGTGGCCCAACTGCAAAAGCTCGGTCATAAATCAAACTCCTGTCACACGACATTGCGAACAGCCTAACACGAAAATTGCGCCTCAACCGAATGCATTTGTTGCATGCTATTTGCGGGCCCATTTGCATGGGATAAGGGTGTACCTGATATTTTCCATGTTTTTTATTGTTACCTGATTGGCCAATTCATTTCGTCGATGGCTTTACATGATCGGGTTTATACGGATAATTCGATCGATTTCTCATATTCGCCATGAATATAGACATTTTAAGTACAGTTCGCGAGAGGTCCGGATGGCAATCGGGGTATGAGGCGGGAGGCAGGCCCTGCACACCCGCAAGTCACCCGCGCTCGCTCGCACCGAGTTAGCGTGGGGGCTGTACGGGTGTGTAGGGCGTTCCCTCTCCGATTGCCATCTAGACCTGTCGCGTACTATACATCTCCCGCGGATGAAGTCGTGGTAGTAAGCTAGTCATCGAATAAAAATAAATCAACTTGGTACCAACGTAACGCTTCTCACATGTAGGTACAGTTTTGTCTGAACTCAAAGCTAATGCAGTTTTACACCGGAACTTATGCATTCGAAAGCTTGAAAACTACGATATTTCGCTATGAGCGACGACTTTCTAAAGTCGATATGTTATAAGTAATGTCATTACAACTTCGGAAATCGAATTTTTCAACTCTAACAGCCAATAGCCGAAGAAACTTGAAGGCTGTTGGTAGAAGAAATAAGAAGTTACATTTTATGTCCTATTTTATTTACGTATTCGTACTACTATTAGCATAGAATATGTAATAGTACTAACGTCCGACGCATACAGGCGGAATGGAGTGGAACTGAGTCTTTGATACTCAGCCAGTCAGTCTTTTTGATTTTCTGTAACTCAGCCTTCTGTACGATTAAATTGGTTGGTATTTATACTTAATGGAAAGTCAATGGCGCCTTTATGCGAAAGTAAATAAATGTTAGTTTTTGTTATTAAAAAAGACGCTGTGTCTCACCTCTACACCACTTTGCAGTCCGTTGCGCCTTATTTTTATTTCACCTGCGATGCAGGATCACCATTATTTAACAAACTTTACTTTTGGCTTTCTTAAGATACGTTCTACATAGTATGCCTTACAAACCGAGTTTGGTTCCACAATATTTTGAATAGAGATATCAGTTAAAAATGGTTTTAAAAAGTCCATCGATACCATGCAGTCTTTTATGTCCTACCTCTAGAGGTTTGTAAATAGGTCAGAGACTTGCTTCATTTAGGTTCACGGGCTTGCTTCGTTCGCCACCCTATACGCTCCAATCAGCCTGCCTCGTAGGCTCGCTTTATTCAGGACCTTCTTTACGAGCTTCTGGCTTCACGCTTTACATGGGCCACATTCCACTAATCTTATATTATTGTATGCATTATTTATGACCGGAGTTTTGACCGGAATTTCAGTCAACAGTACTTTTGAACGTTTTTTCCAGTTAAATGTAGTTTTGACCGCATAATATTTTTAACTGCAACGCCTATAAAGCTAAGAATTGAGGTGTTTTTGTAGACAAAAAAAGATATCGCAGCGTCTGTCTGACTGCCGTCTGCCATCAGCATTATTTAAAACGCTGACGTGGTGAGAAACGTCGCCGATGAGCCATTTGGTTTTGGCGTGTGTCAAATTTGCCCCGGCATTTTTGTTCACGAATTTCTTTCGGCAATTTTCCCCGCGTGACGTCTCAATCGTGACCCCTGAAAGATCTGGGCAGATTCTAAAAAAGTTTTTAGTTTGTCACGAACATTTGCGGTTGGCTCAACACGATTCAGAAATTAACGTGAACAAGCAGAACCTTAATGGCTCATTGGTAAATCGTGCAAGTTACTTCTAGAATAATCCGAGGTACAAAGAACAAAAGGACGTCGGACTCCATAGTAGAAATGTGTCTAACCCAACTGACCTATCAGGTATTCAGGCTTTCGGTTAAGAAAAAGAAATACGAATTTCACGATTTTTGAAAATTCTACTGTCAAGGGGGTTAGGATATAGGGGATGAAAAGTTGTATGAAAGTCCGTCATTTTTCAAGTTTTTTCCAAATTCTTTCCATATGTCACCGAAATCCCAAATATCAATTTGGGTTTTCGGTTACAAAAGAAAAAAATACGTAGGTACCTATATCAGGATTTTTGAAAATTCTACCCCCACGACGATTTTCTAAATTCCACCCGAGCAAAGCCGGGGCGGGTCAGCTAGTGTAAGATATAATTAAAGCACTCACTGAGAGCCACGTCGCTATATTCAGCAGCGTTTCCACTAAACACCGTTTAGAAGCATGGTACCTTATAATTTTGAACGCATCAATTACCCCGGCACAGACCGCGGCAGAGCGACACGTCACCGCCCCGACATGTCTTTGAGCTTCCCTTTTCCCGGTCTCTCCCTTTTACTTTGCCGCTTTTTTGTCATTCCGCGTAGCTGACAACCCTTTTGCTAAATTGAATTAGAATGTCTCTATTTGGCAAAGGCCTTTGTTGTTGCTACCAACATCAGACGTTTTAAAAAGTTCTCATATTTATTTCTAATTGGTAACAATTATTTTTTTGCTTGACCATGACCATGAGTATGTCGATTATCGGTCCAGTCGCTACAAAGTTAGAATGTGGTGATGAAACGCACTTTCTTAGTTGTCTTTTTTAAATAAT
The DNA here is from genome assembly GCF_902806685.2 of Maniola hyperantus. NCBI lineage: Eukaryota > Metazoa > Arthropoda > Insecta > Lepidoptera > Nymphalidae > Maniola > Maniola hyperantus. The sequence continues at coordinate 12,127,847 of NC_048544.1, read as the reverse complement.
AGATACTAGCTTACGCTAGCTTCGTGACTACGTCCGCGTAGACTACACAAATTTCGTTGAAATCGGTTGAATTTTGAAAAATCCTTTCTTAGCGGATGCCTACGTCATAATAGCTTTCTGTATGCCAAATTTCAGCCCGATCCGTCCAGTAGTTTTAGCTGTGCGTTGATAGATCAGTCAGTCAGTCAGTCACCTTTTCTTTTTATCTCCGCGACTTCGTTCGCGTGGACTACACAAATTTCCTTTCCTTTTCCTTTTATACCTATATTTAGATGTATCTATTTGTAACGGGAGGACCGGGCTAAGAAATTTTTCTATTCGCCCCTTGAATTGGATTGAATTGGATTTTAAAGACTACCAGGCATCCAGGTGGGGAGGAAGTTTGTTTCTGCGAGGTAAGTTGTGGTTGGTACGTTGCGAGAGATTGGTATTTGAACTGGTCTAATTAGAATTTGAACTTATAAGTAAATCTTATTTTTCAAAAGTGGACTAGCTTTCAAAGTTGATATAGGTAATTAATGTTGTATCAAAGAAGAAATAATAAGATGAGCCAACCCACCCTTCTTAGATCAGGTACTTATCTTTCCCAGGAACAAATTTAATGAAATACGAATTCAGATGATCATGTTTGCATGGAATGGATGTTATCCCGTAATACCGCCAAGTAAACTAGAAGAGTAACAGAACAGTAACTCCTATAAGCTATTAGACGTTTTAATATTTGCATCGTGCACAAACACTGTTCAAGTTCGCTTTAAGCTGAACGCACACTTAGGCGATCCGCAAGATCCATGTAACGCATATTTCTGTAGGTACCTACTGCAAATGCTAATGACGTCAAAGCTTCTTTGACGACTCGCATACGCTAATAAATGCGACTCCTTCGGATGACAATATCATCCACGTAACATATTTCTTGCGTCCGATGGCACCCTCGATGGGTGGTTGTGGTTACTCCACCAACGACGCCTCACGTATTAGATTGGTGGGTCTGGCTTCCAGGATAAAACGTCCGGGGTGCAAACTGCAAACTTTCTCTACTTATGCCAAACTAGACGATGCCCGTGACTTGGTCCGCGTGAATTTAGATTTCTTGAAATTCCCGTGGTAACTCTTTAATTTTCCTATACATTTTCTATAAAGAGTCGCCTATGCCTGTCATCGGGATGCAAGCTATCTCTGTACCAAATTTCGTCTAAATTGGTTAACGAAATGGGACATGAAAAGCTAGCAACACACTTTCACATTTTAGTATGGATTTTGCCAGTCGATTATATTACCTACTACCCATAGCCGCGAGCTGAAAAATGCATGGGGTTCGGCGCATGCGCCTGAAATCTGCAAACAGCATAACCTAGTGAATTTAGTATATCACGACAAGGACTCCCGCGTCGCGGCCGATGTCGTCGAATAGTAAACGTTATTTTACTCGTATGACACCGCCGGATGATTATTGCCGCAAACTAGAAAATGCATTGCGTTTGGCGCGTGCGGCTGTAATCTGCGATCAGCATAAGTGAGTTAGTATATCACGACAAGGACTCCCGCGTCGCGTTAATTTCCCCGGCAAGGGTTGCCGCCGATGTCGTCGAATCGTAAACGTTATTTATGACGCCGCCGGACGATTATTGCCGCGAGCTCGCTCTTCCATTCATTTGCATATCAATTTATGCGGCAGTGATCATACCCTTCGACTTTTCACTTCCGTGTTCCTTCGTTGGGGAGACTTTGTCTGCAACTAGACGAAACCGTTGCGACATTCATCCGAACACTTCCTTCGAAATTCGATTACCTACTTAACCTTTCATTACCAAGATTTCCGCAAAGGATGTGCTAGATTTTTGTGCGAAACAGATCTGTTCCAAAAAAAACACATTTCTACCACGATAAAACTGCCAATCACTACTCGGGTTTTTTTTCATGGGTGTACCGGGTAAATATATCTACCTGTGTAAAAAACTTTTTTGTATAGTTTGGAAGTGACCTTTTCAAGATCATAGTTTATTAAAATATGAAACAACTGCCTATGTTATGTATGCAAAGAAATCTGTGTCTATATGTATCTACCTATCTCATTAAACACTAAACAAAAAAACACTTAAACATTAAAAACTGACTCGGAAATCTAAATGATATTACCTACCTACTTATTATTTAGATTTCTGTAGTCGAACCAAATAAATGTACGAACCATGTAAATGTAGACTTAAATCTGTAGTTCGGACTGTATGGTAATAGAATGGTTTCAAGAGTGTGTATTGTGTATCCCTTTGTTCCCTAACTCGATAAAAAACAACTTTCGTGTAACAAAATGTTACAAATGTTACCCAGTCATGGGCTGTAACCAAGCCCATGTTAACGGGCTTGTGCTCTAGTGTGGACAGTATGCTAATACACGGGTTTTAAGGCGCTTTCACACTGTCGAACTTTGGCTTCTTTCGCTTTGTGAAAGTCGTTAGTGAACTTCATTTGCGATTTTTTTAATTTCACTTACCTAATTGATTTGTCAATTATATTTTTAACTGGCTGCCCTGGCGAACTTCGTTCCGCCTAACAGTCGATTGAATTTTTTTTAAATTTTTCTCTCCGTAAGAACCATCCCCGTACTTCAAGGAATATTATAAAAAAAGAATTTGCGAAATCGGTTCAGCTGCTCTCCAGATTTGCGATCAGCAACACATTTAGTGATTCCTTTTTATATTATAGAATACGCTAAATCATGTTTGAGAAATAAAAATAGGATACCTATCTCTTCTATTACCTACTATATAACTATAGGATACCTATTTCTACTATTATGAAATGTGATTTTAAGCTTTTCGTTGTTTAACGACATATTTTAATGAAGATAACGGGTACACACCACGATTATTTTGATGTTTTTATCTGTCGATATTTCAACCCCATCGGACCCCAAAGACAGCATCGTCCGACATTGAAAGTTAATAGGGACGTTATGAGTGTATTTCTTTTTCACGATCCGAAGATGAATATTGGCTACTTTTTATCTCAAAATGACAAAGAGTTCCTACGGGATTTTTAAAAACCTAAATCAACGCAAACGCAACGAAGTCGCGGGTAACGTCGTCTACTATAAAAGGTTAGGGCGTTATATTCGTAAAATGACTCTTTCATGAAGCGTCATCAAGTACACGAGAGACAAGAGCAACTATAAAGTCTATTGAGATCAAATGAATCCTCAAACGTTTACATATCAGTTGATTTTTTTTAAATTCAAATGCTCTGTTTTCGTGTTACGTAAAGTACAAGCAAAACAATCTTAATAAAAACAAAATATTATGTGTGCTAGTAGACGGTAACTAAGTCAGTCGTATAGATAGTTGGATAGTAGGTACTCGGTGCATAGAGCAGTAGAGCACGACCGTTCGTGACAATAAAGGGGTAGCCAAATTTGGAACATTTAAACGTCGTTTACTCCGATAACAGTAAAACGAATATGATTATGGCCCGATTTAATCTGACTATGCGGCTTCCGTTGTAAATATTCTCAAAAAAATATTTTCACTCGCTGCAACTTTGATCTGATAAAATAATATTTATAGATTTAAGTGAATAGGCTCCAGTTGCATGAAAAACTAGGAAATATAAATCACTGGTGCAGTAGGCTCGCGTTTGTGGCAATATTTTTTATCGTAGAGTGCATCTTTTGTTTTCTATTTCACTGAAAACGTCAAAGGATTTTTTGTAAACTTGACAATCGTCATGCACCTACCTATTTTCGTTGATTGTAAATTACGAATCATGCTCCCCAGTATTGCCTACAGCCGTAAATTTTAATGCAATCTGCATCATAATGACATGCAAAGAGCAAAATATTCTAAGCTTTCTCATAAGGGAAAATGTCATAAATATTGTAGGCATATTTTTTATGCAAACTGAGCATAGAAGCAGGCGGGTTACTTGATTTTATATGATTAACTAACACTCTCCATGATCATCTGCTGCAACTACAGAAACTGTCCCTGAGCTGCCGGCATTTTTTCGATCCAAGATTATTCGTATAACTCCATACCGTATCGTATTAGTTAGTAGGAAAAACCTTGAGTACCTCTTTAACCTTAAGTCGTAGTAGGAAACATTTTAGTGCGAACTTTAACAGGTCACTGTAGATTAAACAGACACATGTACAATTTTAAGCTCCAGGGCACAGATATCTGCTGACTATGCCAAGTCTGATGAAACTCCGATGCATATTACGTAGGATATAAATCCACCTAAGAAAACACATCGTACATCCTAAGGAAGCTACTAAAATTCCAGTCAGAAAAGTGCTGTTGTGCCTGTCAGCCACAAGTATTAGCGAGGAAATTTAAAATTGGTAGTGATCACATTGATCCAAGACCGCCGACGAACTCAGGTCCTGCACAGCTCCAAAAGAAGAAAGAAGAGGAACTCCATATCCTTATATTGAGGGAACACCGCAGGTACAAGTTAAAGCTGAAGGTACTCTACGCCAACTAAATGAGAAGCTTATTAAAGTCGAGAACTCGAGACCATAATTTTCAATGCATTGTTTTTATATACCTTAGCTTATATAATAGCGTCAGAATTACATTACATATTCACGTCACAGACTCCCTTACCACCCACGTCTACGAAGAATGCAAAATGAATCAACAATCCATGATGCCAATCAAATCGTTGAAACAAATGACGATCTTCAATGCAGGTGGTCGATTGGCAATTGATGGCTGAGCGTAAAATTGGCACAATTAGAACCTCCAGATCAGTACCTCTACTAATACAAGTACGCTGGACCTGCTATTGCCGACCTGACCCCTGATTGTGTAAGAAAAACGTATTCATGGTAATATCGTAATCGTCAAAAAAATTGCCCTTTGATTGGTTGACTCGCTGTTTACATTTCTTCACAGCCAATCAAAGGGCAAAGTTTGTTGACGATTACGATAACGATGAATACGTTTTTCTTACACAATTGGGGTGCTGTTTTTGAAGCAACACTTGATTATTATCGCCAGTTTGACGCTGCTGATAGCAGCTGTGAGGTCATGTGAGCTTACTCGGGACTAAATGTTAGTGATAGACATCTGTCAACATAGTGGCAACACGAAAACTAATTGACGCAGTGTCGATTTTAATTCCCGGTACACTCTGTGGTGCGCTTTGAAATGGCACAAAAAATTCCGGTCATTTTTTATGGTACACCTTATCTAGCGTACTTGTATAATGTATATGTCCACATCTGTGTCCAGACTCCAGATGTATATCGCGTCATCGGTGACTTCATTTCTATTGGCATTTTTTGGCAACTAACAATAAAGTACGTAAAGACTGTTATCGATTGGTAAGGGCGCCTTCAAATTTGCCGCAAAGTACCGCGCGGCGGCCACGCTGCTTTGTAAATCCATAGAATTAAAAGCGCGCGGGTTTAGCGCTGCAGTCAGTTCGCGTCAGTTTATCGATCGAAATTATATGGATTTACAAAACAGCGCGGCTGCAGCACAGCAGCCCCGCTGTCTCTGCGCGGCCACCTTGCGGCAAATTTGAAGGCACCCTTATATTGACCTCTCTTTGCTTTGGACATAGTTGCTTTAAATGGGAATTGCCTGTTCTAAATGTATTCTGAGTGCCTGCGTGGTATTTTAAACCTCATCACCATTGATGACGAAACCGATTCTCTTTTTGATACCATGTGATTTGACACCATAATGATCGTCACCATTAGGACGTTGATTGTTGGACACTAGCCTTCGTCTTCTTTCGCCTTTCGTATCTAATTAGTCAAACGTAAATCGCAATGAGTGCAAAAGTTAAAACATTTTCATTTTCCTGGTAAAGATGGTGGAACGAGTCTCAAGCCTACAAAGACATGAAAAAGATCCCTAAATTTCCCCAGCATTAGATGTCACCATGCTACTTTTTATAGGGTTCCCCGGGGACTTTTAAAAACCTATATCGACGCGGACCAAGTCATGAATAAATTTCGTTGTTCAGGTACCTATTCTAGTCATGATCATCCTTATGTCGTCGACATTCCATGTACACGCACGAAACGTTTTGCGTCATCATTCCTCATACGCATGGCTAAGGTTTGGAATACTCTCCCACAATCTGTGTTTCCTACCAATTACAACCCGAATAATCTTCTAGGTAAACGCGTCCTATCCTCATCATCATCATTTTCCATCAGGTGTGATTGTGGTCAAGCGTTTGTCTATAATGAATGAATTAACAAAAACCATCTGAATACATTCCCGGCCCACTAATGAGAACGGCTTTTTTATGTCAGATTGAGAACAGTTTAGGCTATAGTCCACCACATTAGCTAAATGTGGATTGGAACACTTGAACATAATGGAGAATTCCCAGGCATGCGGGTTTCCTCAAAATGTTTTCCTTCACAGTTAAAGCAAGTGATATTCAATTACTTATAACTCTAAAAAGATCGGGAAGTGTGCCCGTGATAGAACCCAGGAGACCCGTACGTATTAACCACTAGGCTAGCACCGCTTTTTTTGCCCTGAAACATGCATGGCTTAAAACTGAAATTGAAAATGAAATATATATTTATTTAACAAAACAGTTTTGTCAATTTTAACATTGTCTGATATACATATTGTATATTATTGTTATAACTGTCGAATATTTTGTATTTTTGAAAGACTACGAGTTGTAAAAGAAGCAGATTGTAAAGTTAAACATGATATGGGTACGTGCTCCCTGCTTGTAAGTATCATGCTTTTTACGAGCCCCTGTAAATTGAATTGCTTTTATTCATATTTTACAAGCCATTAACTTTACGCCTATAGATATGCTCGATTCGTGCGCATCATTTCTACCCATTGATGGTAGCTGTTTCTATCCCATAAATGATGCCATTTTAAAAATATGTTTATTTCGAATACCTCTACTATTCCAAATGGTACAGTTTTGAGCACGTCAATCGATATTCCGTACCTTCAAAAAACTCGTTTGTATGTACATATATTGAATAATTGTACCTACTTATAGTCTAGTAAGCTGTGATAGTCTAATGGTTAGGACGTCCGCCTTCTAATCGGAGGTCGGGTGCTCGATCCTGGGCATGCACCTCTAACTTTTCGGAGTTATGTGCGTTTTAAGTAATAACTATATCACTCGCTTTAAAGGTGAAGGAAAACATCGTGAGGAAACTTGCATGCCTCAGAATTCTCCATAATGTTCTCAAAGGTGTGTGAAGTCTACCAATCTGCACATGGCCAGTGCGGCATGGTAGAATATGGCCAAAACCCTTCTCACTCTGAGAGGAGACCCGTGCTCTGTATAGTGAGCCGGCGATGGGTTGATCATGATGATTTATTATTATGAAGCAATACTGAAAATTGTGATTTTACCTACATGTCGGTTAGTCTCCTCCACTGCCTCCAATAAGAAATAATTTTGAGAAATTCCAATTGTATTGTTGACATACCTAAACTCACGTTGACAAAGTCGCAGGCTAGACCGGGCTACCTAGATAAAGAAAACAATAACAAGGATTCCAGTTTTATAATTTCGTATACAGACGAAGTCGCGGACCTCGTCTAGTTCATCAAAACACCGTTCGTTTCGTGACTCGGTTCCGAACTCTTTATTTTCAAATTAGTATTGTCTTCAATATTTTTTTTAAATTGTGCCGTCGACGCGACGGTCGTAAATGTAAATGGGACGGCTCGTGGCAGCTCGCTATGCACTGATTGTTGATTTATGGTGGCTGTCGCAAGATATTTTTATTTACTTTCAGATCGAAACGTGAAAGCCTATTGCTGAAATCGATTTGACTTTCCTACTTTAATATTTTTTCGCGGATTTTTTGCTGTAACAACCTAGCCAGTACGCGACCGAAAGTAATGTGCATCGGTCTTTAGAATGACATTTCGGCTTTGTAGAGCATTGTCTCTGTCACTCATACTCATAGCTATAATAATGACGTTTTGTCGGTCTTAAAGAGCGAGACAGTGCTCTGTAAATCTGCTATCTCCTTATATTGAAAAAGTAAAAGCTATGAAGCTAGATTTTTGTTATTTTTACCTAGGTATACCAAAGTCCAAGGTGCGTTAAAAATGTTGTTACCCTAGTCTGGTGATAGGCAAGACCCCCCTCCCTCCCAATTCTTCTCGTCAGAAAGGGTATTCCGAACCACTTGGTATAGATTCACTTGACGATTCAAAGAGACTTTAAAAAAAAAAAAAGTATTTTAATAAAAAAGTATTTGTATTTTTATTATAGGTATTTATTATTTGTACCTATTAGTGGTAAGAAAAATATCATCAAGAGGGTGTTATCTTATCAGAGAGAAGCCATGGTGCGACGCAAGGAGGAGAATATTAGTGTTTTTAGCGAAACATTTTATAGAAGCGCCATCTACGAGTGAACTGTTAAACTTCTCCCTCACGGAGCGTACCGACGCGACAGGCACCAGTCATTCCTCATGCGGCGCCCTCTATTATGCGCTGCCGGAACGCTTACGTTTCATGGGCGGTTTCATGACATCACAGGCGCCATTTTTGTAACGTTTTGTTTAAATATGACATTTTATTCCAAATTTAAAGTAAATCTATATTTTTTCTGAATAACTGCTCAGTGTTTCAGAAACAAAAATGTCACTGTATCTAACTACCTACGTTTGTTAAGATAAGAAAGATTTATTTATTTATTTTATTTATCTATAATTAAGTGGTAAATATGGGTATTCAGTAAAATTATTTTTGAATTTGTTGATTAATAATAATATTTATTATTAATGAATAATTTTGATTGAAGAAGTACTTATAAAGAGAGAGCCATGGCATGCCAGACCTTTGTTATTTTATAAAAGCTGAAAGTTTCTCTGCGTATTGTCCCCAACTCAGGAAGGAACGATCAGCGAATAATGACTGTGAAGTTTGGATCATGGTGGCTTTAGGAGGTCATAAAGTTGTAAAGTACTAACTAGTTGTAGCTTATGCCCGCGATTTCGTCCCCGTGGACAATATAAGTTTCAAACTCCTATTTTACCCCTTTAGGGGTTGATCTTCCAAAAATCCTTTCTTATCGGATGCCTACGTCATAATAGCTATCTGCATGCCAAATTTCAGCCCGATCTGTCCAGTAGTTTGAGCTGTGCGTTGATAGATCAGTCTGTCAGCTTTTCCTTTTATATACCTACTAGCTTCTGCCCGCGGCTTCGCCCGCGTGGCCTACAGGAACCAAATGGCATTTTTTTCAGAAACAAACATTATAACATCAGGACGCGCACCCTGCACCAGCACCGAATAACACATTTAACCTTCCAACCCCAATTTCATCCCTTTAGGGGGGGAGGGGGTTTTCTCATAGTTTTCTCATCATGCAAATAACTTGAAAAATGACGGACTTTCATGCAAACTTCCAGCCCCCATTTAACCCCCTTAGGGATGGAATTCCGAAAAATCCTTTCTTAGTACCTACCTTTAAAAAGAATAGACCCTCCAAATTTCATGTCTTTAGGACCAGCGGTTTAGGCTGTGCGTTGATATATATATATATATATATATATGTCAGTCAGTCAGTCAGGACTTTGAATTTTATATATATAGATATACAGATAGTTTTTTGTATTCTCTTTGGAATAGTATTAGAAATCACGTCATGCATTGCCAGACACGTATCGTGGCAACCCTCTGCCAGGCACCCTTAAACTTCAACAATTTATAAAACTTTAAGGGTTTCTGGCAAAGCCAAAGTTCATAGTGGACCAAGAAGTCCATTTGGTATATAATGTTTTCATATGGGGTAACTAATATACCTATCTAAATAATTCCGATAGATCTTTTTCCAAAATTTAAAATATTTATTAAAAAGTCAAAATTCATTTATTGTATTATACAATGTGTGGTAAGTATTGTGTGTATTCCCGGTTTCGTTTACACATATAGAACTAAAAATGATTTTTTTTGTAAATCTCAGCCCTTTTTCCACAAGTAAATTTATCTTGATTATATACACAGATCAACAAATAGGTACTTACTATAATCTATATCAATCTAAGTTCTAAGCCCACTTGAGTCGAGTGACACGTTTTTGAATAAAATAATAAAAGAAAACAAAACGTTTGCCCAAATTAATCCATTGCAATTGTTGAAAAAGTGCCCCCAGAGGCGCACCATTGTCAACGCGATGGCAATTTGGCATATCAATTGCACTACCTATGTATTAATTACAAAGAACGCCGGCAAATCCTGACCGTAATTCTGCTTTTAACTACGCACCCCATTTGTTAACATATTTATGTGTAATAGCAAATTAGACCGTAACAAAAAGCTTTTAGGCACATAATCATACATCAAAGCTATATAAATTAGCATATTATGAAAACAGCTACGTGACTATTGCTATCATTGCATTTTCTATTTTACTTGCTACTGCTTAGAGTTTAAAATTGAGTGTTGGATGTGTAGAGCTAGGGGTGTGAATTAAGATATAATAAAAGCGTCACCAGACTCCAGAGGGGAATGTCACACGGATGCTTAGTGTCAACCTCATGTCTTTGAAGTCTCATGTAAAATGAGAATGGGTCTGTTTGGGACAAATGGCGCTTGTTGTTATTTGTGGGGCGTAATTTTGTGTACCCATTGCCCATGTCAGGCTTATGTGACTTCGAGTATGTATAGCATTTCGCGTAGGTACCTATATTAGGTATATAGGCTTTATTGTAAGGTGCAGCGGGGCTATTACAACTGTGAGGCAATTAAAACTATTATTAATAACTTCGGTGTTATTTTTTATTTCAAAGAGTGACATCTATGTACTTTGCGGAGCTTTTTTATACCTTGGGCACATTAATTCTTACGGAAGTCTTCAAAAAATGACCGTTAAGTAATCAATTATCATCAAGGTTAGATTTGATTTTGAGTAGGTATAACTATATAACAGTATATGATGTTTAAACTTTCGCATCATGTTTTACCAGTCGTAATAGGCTGTATCTTACTTCATATTTAGTGATTAATTATTTTTTCACTAGGTAATAAAATTTATTATTTTCTTCTGCTGTGATAGCCTAGTGGTTAGGACGTCCGCTTACTAATTGGAGGTCGGGGGATCGATCCCGGGCACGCACCTCTAACTTTTCGGAGTTATGTGCGTTTTAATTAATTAAATATTATCACTTGCTTTAACATGAAGGAGAACATCGTGAGGAAACCTGCATGCCTGAGAGTTCTCCATAATGTTCTCAAAGATGCGTGAAGTCTACCAATACACACATGGTAGGTAGACTATGGCTAAAAACCTTCTCACTCTGAGAGGAAATCTGTAGTGAGCCGGTGATGGGTTGATCATGATGATGATGATTATTTTCTTAATCCATTTCTAAATTGGATCCACTCGGAACAATAAAACAAACTGATTGTTTCCTTAACCATTGTGGAGCTCACTTATTACAATCCAGAGGGCCGGGTCCCTTTCAAGTGTGACTGACGTGTAGGACCTCATTTAATTTCCTGTGCAGTTGACGTCAAGGCGTAGAGGTACTCCAGCTCTGGTTTTGAAATTAGGTATACCTACCGTAAAAGGTTTGACATTTTGACAACCTCCCTGGCGCAGTGGTGAGCCACGGTGAGCGCTGTGGTCTTATAAACGGGAGGTCCTGGGTTTGATTTATAATTTACTAGCTGATGCCCGCGACTTCGTCCGCGTGGAATTAGGTTTTTAAAAATCCTGTGGGAACTCTTTGATTTTACGGGATAAAAAGTACTCTCCAGGTCTTTATCTATACCCATGCAAAAAATCACGTCGATCCGTTGCACCGTTGCGGCGTGATTGAAGGACAAACCAACGAACCAATGAACCAACAAACCAACAAACTCAAAAATATAAAAATACTTAACAAAACTCATTTATCTAAAAGGATTCCAAATAAATTGTTAGATAAATACGTGAATACAATAGATTCAACAAAAGTAGACATGTCGAATACAACGGATGCGATTGACACAACAAAATGAATTCTTTTTTGGTAAATGATGGAGTTTAATCCGAAAATCCCTTACGGCAAAAGGTTTGGGACAAATTGTGTTTAGAAGTAATCTACTATTGGCAAATAATAAGTAAACCTTTTACAAAATCAAACTTGTTTTATAAAAAATCGTAAACAATGGGTAGATACCTATAAGTCCCGCACATTGCTATGTCTCGTTTAACTCAATCTTAAGTATCGATTAAGCGACTCTGAGTACGGCTGTAAGAGCGTGTTTTTGTGTGCACGAAAATATTAATATGGATGTCTTCTATTGCATAAATTATTTATTACATATATGTAGATTGTCGATACTCTGCCAGAATTCATCTAATTTTATTTGATCGATTGCAAACAACGGCTCATTCAACAATTTCAACGTCGCAAAGTCGACAAAGCCTCACATTATTGTCACAAACTACGAGATACACGTATTAAACACGATTAGTGACAAAAACACCATGAACGACATCCGCACAAGTTCTAGTGTTACGATTTGCGATTAATCCTATTGTGACAAAGTTTGCAAGATGGTTTCGTCAATTGCACACATCCGCAATACTGAAGAAAAAAGTCGTAACTTTACATTTTAGAAGTAGCACAAACTACTTAGTATTAGCGATACCGATAAATTGCTATTTGGTGACTTCATCGATGGTGTATCACCATTTTGGCAAACTTACTACTGCAACAACGGCTACTTACACACCTATAAACTTAACTAAAATGACAGGTCTAAATGTTTTGCTTACCCTTTCATAATCCTCCTTGCAGAAAAGGATAGCACTAGATTTAGACTAAATTTAGTTTAGAGAGGTTTCTTCACAATAGGTAGAGTAAATACTACAGATTTATTCACAATAATATAAAAATAAAACGCGCGATCAGCTAATAATTGTTTTCTGCATCAAAATCGCGTTTTAGTGATTGGCCAAACGCAATGTCATCGTGCCCCGAACGGGTCTCCTCTCCGATTGAGAAGGGTCTGCCACGCGTACCGAATAGAAGGCCAAGGTTTTAACCACTTGGCTGGACATGCTGTATTGCATTGTTACATTTCAGAATGGTTTAAAGTGTCAGATATTATATAGACCGCTGCACGTCGCGCTGCTGCTAATGACGTTAGAATGTATGGGGTGAATCGCTGCACAGCGCATTGCCATACCATAACTTTCAGTAGTTACTTGTATATGTTTCTGAGAATTTAATCGCAGCTTCGGAATCGCTGAAAGCGATCTAATCGCCGATCGCTGAAGCCAAAATTATTGTGTGTGCAGTGGCCTTTAATCCCAGTTTATTGCAGTTTAGATTGTCACAGGAGATTGTATTTTGACATTTTCATCCCATTTTGTCGTATTGCCGCCGGCTAATCGTTCGGAAACTATCCGACAATGCCCCGGGCATAGTCGCCCGATCCGTCCATTGTTGGGTTTTGTGTGATAAGTATGTGAATGCCACAAAATGATCCTTTTAAACTCGCCCAGTTACACAATACAACTATTATTCGGTTTTTTCAAATCTAAAATATCATTCTCCTCTTCAAACAGCGCAATGTTTCGTTACGCGAATATTCCTTGGTTTTTTTTTCGAAATCAAAACATCAAATGCATACCTACCTATTATTCTCCTCCAAACTGCCAAATCTTCCAAGCTCAAGACATTCAAGTCATTGGAAATGGTCTAGGAATTGGTAGTATTGTTGTTGTACTTTGCATCAGTAGATTTATTTGGCTATCCAAATAATTTTGGGATGGGATAGTGGATGCATCAACCGAATCCTTCAGTAGGTAGGTACATCAAGAAGTTGCACTGAACGATGAACCCCTGTGGGTGCAAGACCATTCCAAGGAATGGACAACGGAATACATTATTATTAGCTTCTTCCGAAATATTAATCGGGCTTAAATCATCATTACATATTTCACATTGATTCCACGGTCTCCACTATGAATAGGGCTGAATAAAAAGGCGACTAAAGCACCCAATTCCGTGCACAAAAGACGAAACGCATTTCTAAACATCTAGGTACTTGGTACCAAAGAAGATTTAACAAGGTTTTGTTGGATGCTCTTTTTAACAAACATCGTTGTTGACTTTGTTTGCGAGTTACACCAGACTATGCTGAGCTACTTTGTTCTTGGCTTCCAATATCTTTTCGAGATCTTGGATAAGTTAAATCGAGGAGCATTGGGTCTCAATAAATTGGCCCGCTTCTCGCCAGCTCCGATTTTATTTTGGTTTTTGTTATTAAAAATCTTGGGAGAGGTACCTAACTAAAGTAATAATAGGCTACTTGACAATTTTTTTAAGTTGGTCTTAAATGGTTAATATTTGTCCTATTATATCAAAAAAATTAACACTATATTTTTTTGCGCCCTAAAAACCGTAAAACTTTAATTTAAAAAAATATTTTTCTTAGACAGGTACACAGGTAACAGTATAACTTATACTGTTGTTTACAAATGCATGACGTCAGAGCACAGATAATCTATCGGCCAAACATGGCCGACAGTGTTTTCACCTGTCTAAGAAAAATATTTTTTTAAATTAAAGTTTTACGGTTTTTAGGGCGCAAAAAAATATAGTGTTAATTTTTTTGATATAATAGGACAAATATTAACCATTTAAGACCAACTTAAAAAAATTGTCAAGTAGCCTATTGTGCATCGTGCATTGCTTCGAATCCATTTAATGTTTTGATTCACTTTAAAAAATACTGTTACCGTTATCGTTTGTTATCAAAAGCTAGATTTAATCTACGTGGTTTAAGGTTCTTAAAAATCCTGCGCGAACTTTGTTTTCGCGGTATAAAAAGTATTGCATGTGCTTCCTCAGTTAGTGTTTGAGTTACCTATGTGTTTGTTATTCTTTAAAATTGTTTGAGTATTTGCTAAATATCACTCACCTATAAGCAAACTAACATACCTAGATACATTTTCGGATTAAGGTAACTGATACAAATAAGGCCTACCTTATTTAAATAGTTGATTACAAAATAAATATAGGTGTGTATCAAAAAAACTTCAATAAATTAGTATTAGATGTTTATTAATATCAAATTAATGGAGTAAAACATTAGCAATATCTAATAAAATGAAGACAAAATCAACAATACAAAAACCTTAGCTAGTGGCCATAATAAGTTACATCTACCAAATAAGGCCTGTAAACTTTAAACTCATAAAATCTTGTTAAAAATCTATTTATTTAAAAAAATACTATTTTACAGCCTTTATTTACCTTTTATCTTTTGATAACTAAGCTTTTTATTACAGTAATTAAACATTTATAAACACAGATGGCTTGTCACACTTAAGCTCTCATATTAACAATAATATGAATAAACTATTTAAAAAAATATTGTCACTCGTAATTAAATAAATAAAGCACACATTCTGTGAAAAAAACCGATTTTTTTACCAAAAAAAATAAAAATATTATAGGCCTTATTAAATTGCACTGCTGTATACAAGGCACTAAACTGCCGCTGCAGGCTGCTAAGCTTTCTTCCGACCAAGTAGCACGTTTAGGAGCCTTTTTAGATTTAGTTATTCGTAGTACTTTGAGAGCTAGACATCAAAATGCGTATTAAAATGCGGGACTTATATTAAGGCCTAGGGTTACAATTAAGGCCTAGGGCCTTATTCGGTACCGTACCAGATAAAATATAAAGTTCCATAATTCGTTCCATTATTCAAAATGATGAAAATGAAAGCAATAATTATCTAATATAATGGCTAAGGTATTATAACTACTTATTAGTTTATATAAAATGTCAATATAAAACGTAATAACTTGCCTTGTTATTACGAAAATTTTATAGTGCGCCGCGGAAAACCCGACTTCCACAAAGAAGGTGTCGCAACAAGCTCAGGGAATAGGCGCAGGGCGCCTGAGCAGTTCGTACCTAATCATAGGGCCGTAGTATGTATGTGCGTGAAGAATCTTTTATGTTACATTTATTTAACCGGGTTTTCGGGAGAGTAGGCCTTTTTCGAGCATAGGCCTTATTTGTATCAAGTACCTTAATTAGTGTGGATATCAAAATTTTGAAAATCATTTTTATTCATAATAATCAAATCATCTGTTTTTAGTACAGTTCTTGCAATTCACGAAGGTGAGTGGACTTTACTTGTGGTTACGTCGGATACGCGGGCATTGCGTAAGTGTGCGTGCATGTCGGACCGACCAATGAATCGCGAGCAAGCGCTCGCAAACGCACACATTCAGTGTGAAACACAAGCATGAGCCACTCGCCTTCGTGAATTGCAAGAACTGTATAAGTTAGTCAGTAACATTAACAACTGTGCCAATAAAGCAAAAATACGTCTTGTTAGACGTCATAGAAGCAAACATGGATTATTTAATCCACATGGAAGCTACTCAATGAACCTCCAATACAAACCTCTACCTACTGACTGAAAGCTCTCACAGCTCGTCTGAAAATCTAAATAAAATAAAACACCTCTCGCCGTAGCGTACCTACGTCCAAAATAGGCGCGAAATCGCTCACGAGAGCCGCGCGCAAAAACCTCGTTAGCCGCCGCCATGTTTGCTCGGCGACAGCGAGGGGCGCGCCCTCTATGTACACAATGACCATGTCCTGTCACAGATGAAAAATAAAACCTTATTTTTTTCCACACTTATCTCTTGAAAATAAGGTCTATATTTCTACAGTTGCAAAGTTTGACATACGCAAACCATAAGTTGGTTAGGGTGTGTGTAGCTGACACAGGGGTGTGAGTTAGGGGTGTCGGTGTCACGAGCGTACCGTGCGACGCAACAGCGTATGTGTAATGGATATGCAACGCGATACCGAAAGTGATTGCGAGTTAATATTGTGGTAGTTTTGTTAGGCCGTGCGCTGTAGCCTGTAGCTGTTAATGAATTTTTCCTTTTTACATTTTCAGGCTTCATTTTTAACGGCAGCTAGGTATGCAATTTTACCTCTTTTTAATTGCATTGTGTTTTATTGCTGCGTAGTGCATAGTGAATACGAATATGTGCACATATTCTTTATCTTTTTGAGAATAATCTGCTGCCTGCAAATATACTGTCATGATTTTGTACTTAGATTTTACTTTTTTAATCGGCTGTAAAATGCGGAGAAAGTTCTCAACTCGTTATATTTTTCCAATGTAGGTACATAGGTATGACCGACCAATTTGCGAGTAATATACCTACCTATTATATAAAAAAGAAAAGGAAATGGCAAAACGAAGGTTGAGTTAATTGAGTTAAGTTTCTAAGAATAGAAATATCTGTTGGCAAGTTTTTGCATTTAAAAATCCATAAATAGCTTGTTCACCCTCTGAATCTTAAACCAACGCGTACCTACGTCTAGGTAGGTACTTTAGACCATCGAAACGTTTTGTCTTTTAAAATGGACGATACCTATCTTAGCTAGAACCCAAAGCCTAAAGACAGTTTAAAAAAAGTTTAAAAGAAGAAATTCTTGCTCGGACCGCATTAGATACAAGAGTCAGCATCATCAGGGACCCAGTCTTCATAAAATATTTGACGATAAAGTTGTTTTAAAATTAAAGCTCATAATGGCTAGGATCCAAAACTTAAGGTTTAAGCCAGTTTAAAAAAAACTCAAATAGGTATAAGAAGAAAGCTTTTATTTACTTACTCAGACCGCACTAGTTACAAGGACGCGTGGAGTCAGCATCATCAGGGACCCGGTATCGATTGCGATTAGACCCTCCTCGCCACCCTTCGAGGGTCGAGATAAGGAGAGCCGTTCACTGCAAATATACCTAGCTACTCTGTGTTTTTGGCCACTATCTAAATATTCTACAAAATGGACCTATATTATGGCTAAAAGTAAAACCGATCACCTCGAAAAGTAGAGAGTTTGATGACTACCTATACCTACTACACTTTAAGTACCTACCGGCTACCATATATATCGATACTTGAGAAAACCTTGATTATTTAGATATTATTTAATCATCAAAGTACGAACATATTGTAAAGTAGGAAGCGGGTATAGGTTACATACATACGGGTACGAGTATCGGCAGAAAAAATTGCTAACTTAATCGTGGTATGTACCCGTTTTCTACAGTATAATATGTTGTATCTAAAATGGCATCCCGACGATGGCAACTTGGTAAAACACACATTTGTCGAAGTTATTATTAGGTAGGTATAACCACGATCTATGACAACGAAATTAGCTGACTACAGGATGGAATGGTAGAGATATTTATACATTTCGTAAATACTTAAATAGTAAGCAGTAAGACTTGTCTACCTACTGAGTTTTTGCCGGCTTCTTCTTTACATAAGAATCTAATAATAAAAAATAGCGGGCTTTAGAAAGCTGATACAACTACTACCTACATATATACTTTTTGAGCCTCAATAGCTCAACTGGTAAAGGAGTAGGTAGACTGAAAAACCAAAAGGTCGACAGTTCAAACCCCGCTCGTTGCACTTTTGTCGTAATACTCCTAGCACAAGCTTGATGCTTAGTTGGAGAGGAAAGGGGAGTATTAGTAATTTAACATGGCTAATATTCTTATTAATAAGAAGAAAAAAACTTTTAGAAAATCTAACGTCCTTACTTCCACTATCCGTTTTTCTTTATATTTTGAGGGGACGAATTAATTCTAGCAATTAATGGGAGGGTTTAGGACCGAAACTCCGAAGTGATCCTCCAATCCCAAAATTCAATTATTGATACCGCCGACTGAGCTTCACAACTCGCAAACGATCAGTATGTACGACGCATGAATTATAAATATACCAAACTGTAGTCGTGTTTCACAGTTGAAATCAGTTCATTAGTCGACTGATTATGAACGGAAAGGTAAATAAACTACCGTCAATACTTGAACGCTTTGTGCGGAGTGATCAGTTGAAAGTGCTGAGCTCTTCATATGTATTATATAGGCTTGATATTAATAAGAATAAGTAAAGAGGACATAGGCAGTGTCACAGGTAAAACTTAATTTCAAAACTTTTTTTATTTTATTTTTTAAATTATAGACTAGCACTTAGTTGCAATCACACCTGCTGGCAATTGGTAGGGCGCGCTAGCCTAGAAGATGCCTAATCTTGACTTGAAGGTACCTATATTAAAAGTGGAGGGGAAAACTGCAACTACGTTTCCGCAAATATTATTTTGATCACAGATTGCAGATATCTGTCGAGTGATAATGGCACTGGCATAGAAATTCTGACATATTATAAGAAAGACTGGTATATACCTATTGCTATAAAACCATAATTAAAACAATACTGTACCGTACAAAGTTATAAATTAGGTACGTATCAACTATGAAAAAGTTGAAGAATATTACACAATAACAAACGCTCGGGTTGCATAAGTTTGTCACAAGCATCGAATTAAGAAACTTTTCCTAATTTTCCGCACAAAGAATTCTCTCTCTCTCTCAACTCAAAATTTTTAGTTGCAAAATCACAAACATTTAACAAAATTTGCGCTTAGTTCAACAAAATATGAAGTTAAAAGAATAGCAAGTACTAATGCGGTAGTTGTGTATATTTGAAAGGCTAAGGGGCAGTAAGGTAGCGCACAGGTTGAGGCTCGAGCGAGCGGTGACAGAGGCGAGTGGCTGCTAATTGCCTCTCAAGCGCCAATTACGAGGATACGGCTCACGAATACGCGCCACAAGGCTGTGGGCTTGAGATGTGCTGCGAGCGGATTTGAATATAGAACAGATTCCATTTTATATGTAGTTATTCAAGTATTCTTTTCGTAGAACTGATTGTGTTGGAAAAACTGAGGAGCAGTAAGGTAGCACACAGAGGTTGAGGCTCGAGCGAGCGGTGACAGAGGCGAGTTCGTTACGAGGATACGGCTCTCGAATACGCGGCACCATGGCTGTGGGCTGCGAGCGGATTTTGAAGATAGAATAGAAATTCGGTTCTTCAAATGTTTTTTTCCGTAGAATTGCTTTGTGCTGAAAAGAATAATGGTCCCAACGCACTTGAGCTGCGTTGCGCGACGCGGCGCGGCGATTAGTATAGTTTATATGACTTTGTATGGTGCAAGGCGGTGCTGCGTCGCGCAGCGCAGCAGATGCGACCGTACATCCAATAGCAGGTAATCGCCGGAACTACTCATCCGATTTCAATAATTTTTTCACCATATTCTGAAAGGTAGATATATTACCTATTCAAGATAAAGGCATAGGCTATCAAATTTCACCCGAGTGAAACCGGGCGGATCAGCTAGTAAAATAAAAAGAACAAAACGCTTTCGCGTATAACCAACTCCCGTACAGTTTGAAGTGTGACGGTTTCGCGACGAATGGAGAGCGAGCGAATGTGAAGCACTCGAGACACTCGAGCGAGCGCGGATTGCGAACTCCGCTGCAGCAACAAAAGATGTCGTTACCTAGTACCTAGCTACCCGCGCCCATGTGCCACTTGAGCCGACTGCGAACATAGGGTGGGTTATACTTTAGATTCTTAGGTATTTTGTCATGAAATATGTCTCTATGCTTAGCTATATCTATGGACTAGCTGATACCCGCGTGGATTTAGGATTCTAAAATTTCCGTGGAAACTCTTTGATTTTCCGGTATAAAAAGTAGCCTATGTCACTCCATGTCTGTAACTATAACCATTCCTCTTCTGAAACACAGTTTACACTACCTCAGGAGGCAGGGCCTTACACTAAAGCTTGTTAAACTACATGTTTGTAAAGATAATAAAGATTTATTTCTTTATTTATTTATTCAAAAAATCATGTCGATCCGTGAACCACGTGATTGATGGACAAACCACAAACCAACACACTTTCGCATTATGGGTAGTGATTGTATTGTCCTTGGTTAGACAGCTTGTTAGTTGGTGGAGTATTTCAGAACAATTTTGTGGCTAGTGGCTACACGTATGACTGTTAATATTAGGTAGAGATCCGGTATTAGGAATATCTACCCTCATCTGTTATTTTATTATTGTGATAGAGAATATATGGTAGGATAATGTGTAGATTGATACATCGCACATAAGACGTTGCCTAGCTAAAATACGTGCCAGTGATTTTTTTTATCAACTTCCCTTATTAGTTATTCAGAAAGCCGAGCATCAGCAGAAAGTTTATACGCCAAGGAGTTGAAAAAACAAAGCTTGCCGTTGAAACGTTATGGAGAACTCTCAGGCATGTTTCCTCACGATGTTTTTCTTTAACGTTAAAACAAGTGATATTTAAGTAATTACTTAAAAAGCACATGACTCCGAAAAAGTGCATGCCCGAGATTGAACCCCCGACCTCCGATTAGGAGGCGGCAGATGTCCTAACCACTAGGCTATATTAGATCCAGTGGCTTTGAATTGTCTGGAGTTAAAGTATGATATCAACCTCGTTCTCGCGAGTTATTCAATAGAAAATATTGTACGTCGACCTTTAGGAAGAGATTTCAGCTTCGTAGAGCTTTGTCTTTGTCACTCATACCCAGTGGCGTGCACATGGTTTGAAGCCAGGATAGGCACTAGTTAAATAAGAGCCTGTTTACTGGCAAGTCATTATGAAAAATATGCATTGAGCAATTCAACTGGGGTAAGCAGTGCATTTATGCCTCTATGACCTGCACGCCACTGCTCATACCTATGTGACGTTTTGTCGTTCTCAAAGACAGAGACAGCGCTC
The DNA here is from genome assembly GCF_902806685.2 of Maniola hyperantus. NCBI lineage: Eukaryota > Metazoa > Arthropoda > Insecta > Lepidoptera > Nymphalidae > Maniola > Maniola hyperantus. The sequence continues at coordinate 12,106,239 of NC_048544.1, read as the reverse complement.
TACGAAATCGCTATCTCTTTCTAAAGGTCGATGTACAATATTTCCTGCCGAGTACTGTACTTATTGTAACAGCAATGGTGTTGTAGCTGAAGGGTTGATGCAATGAAGAACCAGCTACATAATTATAATGATGTTTATTTTACACTTTACAATTGATATGTTATGTACAATACAGACTGGCTCGCGAGCCTTATATAATACAGTGGTAGAAGATGTTGACGTGACGAGCGGATGATAGGGAATGTGGATTTTTGTTTCGTGCAAAATCAGGAGGATTCTCCACAGCGTTCCAAATTTGAATGTAGTTGCGTGGCAGCTGCGAAGTTTTCTTAATAGCTGCCAGCCAAGTAACGGTAGAGGTTGCACCTCTACAGTGTGTGTTACAACAAGTAGGTACAGTACTCGGCAAGTGGGAATCAATCACGGTTAGGCACATGGCTAAAATTGTAAAGCCACAACTCTTTACTACGTTTTCAAGACTATTTAGAAACAACATTTTTCTAATTGGCTTTTTTTTTACATACAACGAAACCCTTGTAGTGTTTATGCAACGTCGGTTGTCGAGTGCCGAGCGTTGAGAGCGAGTGCATCGAAGCAAGCAGAAATCATGTAAGTGACGTGACTTTCCACTTTGAGTCCCCACTGCCAGTGCAACTGCCACCCCACCGCCGTAGAGTTTTAGGTATATTATGTTTACGTAAAAAGACTATGGATATAAATAAATAAAATATGGGGTTAGTTAATTTAAAACTTAGGCAGTTGTGATATTATATTTTAAGTCGCTTATAGGTATGATTCCTTCTATGTCTCCTCTTTTATTTTAATATGTGATGTACGAGTAGGTAGGTAGTCTGGCGTATCTATTATAATCTTCTTATGTATAAAAATTAACGTGTCGATATGTCTGTCTGATAGATAGTTAACATATGAACGCACCTCCTTTTTGGAAGTTGGTTAAAAATAGACTATAGGTCGGTACATGATCTTTGAGATTTAGTCCTATAACGTGAAACACTTACTTTTATATGAATTCTAAATCATGTAGGTATTTATGTTTCAAAACTCATTAAGTACCTATATTTGTATGTAACCAATTTACCCAAATTAAGTGCGAAACTAAATTTCCTCGAGCAAACTAGATAACAGCATATGCCGCTAATTGCCAGCCTAAATTATTCAATACAAATTAAAAAGCATCATAAACACGGGAGATTATTCTTTGAATAATAGATAGTCGGCGTACCCTCGGCCCTATTTCCATGCCGTTGGTATCATTACCTATAGTCCGCGACAGGTCGAGATGGCAATCGGGGTATGAGGCGGGGGGGACGCCTCGCACACCCGCACGTCACCCGAGCTCGCCAGCACCGGGTTAGCGCGGAGGCTGCGCGGGTGTGCGGGGCGTTCCCTCCCCGATTGCCATTTCAACCTGTTGCGTTCTATAGCTTCTTGTGTTCTTGTGCGTAATTAATCGCAAGGGCTGTCCATAGTTCCGACGAGCCGGGCTTTATTAAATTTTAGCGCTTTCTCTCCCCCTCGCCCCCACCCGTCACCTCTCCCGAGACCCCTGGAAGGGGAGGTCTCCCTTGAAATGAATAGAGGCATCACTTTTACTATTCACATTGGACCGGTGGATTAGCGAGATGAATTTCCTGGTCCTCTCGGGGGTTCAAATTGTGCGTGGGGGATCATTGGTGCGGATTTACTGCGATTGCGTCGGGATTGTGCAATCTTATCGCCTATTTCGAGTACACCCAGTACCCGATAGTTCAGTACAATTTATTTTGTTACAACTTCCAGTAGTTTTTGTCATCTTTGTTTAAAAAAAGGTTATTTCGGTGTTGGTATCCATGCTAGGTAACCTGTGTCGTGGAGTCCAGTTAGCGTAAGAAGTCTTCCTCTAAAGAAGTTTAGGACTTTCTGTTTTATATTAAACTAGCTTATGCTCGCGACTTCGTCCGCGTGGACTACACAAATTTCAATCCCCTATTTCACCCCCTTAGGAGTTGAATTTTCAAAAATCCTTTCTTGGCGGATGTCTACGTCATAATAGCTATCTGCTGCCAAATTTCAGCCCGATCCGTCCAGTAGTTTAAGCTGTGCGTTGATAGATCAGTCAGTCAAGCAATCCTTTTATATATTTAGATAATTAATTATGTAATTTAGAGTAGTAAAATGAAATTGCTTTCATCTAAATATACTTAAAAAAATCCTGACTCACTCTCTAGCCGACTCATCACTGCCCAAACACCTGGACCTAAAAAACTGAAATGAAGAGGTTTCCTTTATATTAGACAAGGAATAAGGCTGGATTTTTCAAAATACCTATACCTACTCCCTAGAGCGGACGTAGAGGCACACGAGTGTGCCGCAGAGCCGCGCGTAGACGCTAGTGGTTTATAGATAGGTAAGTATAATGTGCTGGTTTCAACTCACCTTTTTACCTACTTTTTTTTTTAGAAAATGTCTTCAGAATTTAGTGGTTAGGTACGTTAATCACGTTACAATATATTGAAACACAGAATTAAGAATATGTATAATATACGTACCGATAGTTAGGATATTATTAATTCTAGGCGCATACCTATATTTCAGTGTACATACACTCAAGGGTCCTGACATATAAATATCAGGGGTAGCCGAAAAAAAAATCTAGGTATGTATTAAAATGTTTAATTACACTGTACCTATGTACACATACTTAATCGATTTACCGGATAATTTTCAGAATAAATGATTTCATATCCATCGTATTAATAAATACATGATCCGGATCTATATGGAAGTTTTCATTTATATGCCAGCGCCTACAGCGAAATCAGAATGGAAATTTTATGGTAAATGCCTATGAGCAATTCAAATTTATCCCAGCATTTGAAAACACATGGAGCTAGGCAGTTCGTTCTCACATACACGCCCGGGGGTGTAATATTTTTCACCCCAACGTTGCGCTATGAAAACACGCCGAGTTCTCTTTTGTCCAAACGACACATTGCCATGTAGGTACGTTATTAAAAAACCGGCCGCGCAATCGATGGCCGCCGGCGTTGGGGCCCAAATCACACAGTTAATTATTGACACATCCGTTTTTTATCCGGCTCCCGGCTGCCGGCTCCCGGTTCTAAAACGCCATTGTGGTCTAACATTATTCCCTTTGTGCACGCCCCGAAACTGGCTATTTCCTTACCTTTGTGCTGCTTTCGGCAGATACGGACCGTTTTGTTCAGTTCAATTGCGCCGGCCCTGATTGTGTCGAAATTATCGGTTATCAATTTCCTTCTTTGTCCTTAAGGTCTATTAACGTGTTGTTCTATTTACCAGCATACCTATTTATGTGTCTACAGATTTTATTCCTACTAACAAACACGCTTCCGAAGAATTGCAGTACAAAGAGAAAGTAGTCTACAGTACGCGGCAGAAAGTAATGTACATCGGCCTTTAGACTGACATTTCGGTTTTGTAGAGCGTTGTCTCTGTCACTCATACCTATATGACGTTTTGTCCGTCTCAATGGCAGGGACAACGCTCTACAAATCTGTTATCTCCTTCTAAATGTCGATGTACATTACTTTCTGCTGCGTACTGTACCTGCTCATGCATCAATACGTGTCAATCAGTGTGTGTGTTTGTTGATTTGTCCTTCAATCACGTCGCAACAGAGCAACGGATCGACGTGATTTTTTGCATGGGTAGGTATAGTTTAAGACCTGGAGAGTCACGGATTTGGATCGAATACAGTGCATAGGTAATCGCCCTTAGACTTTGCATTACTGCGAAAAAGTATTTATTATTCTTACACCTTCTTTATAGTTATTTACTAAAATTTATGCATTTTTTTTCAATTACTCGCAAAATAGACGTTAAAAACTGAAGTCCTAATTTAACTAATGTAGGTATTAGGTATTTAACCGAAAAAAGTACAGTTCAGACAATATATTTTCGTTATCTCTGATTTTCGGTACAGGTACTATTTTACCGTTTTGCCATTAAGTCTGCGAAGCTCCAGCACATCTAAATTATTCAATTGATACCGTCCATTAGCAACGAAAGTCTATGAATGATTTATGGCAGGATAGTCGGGCGACTCGGTGTGATTTGCAATCGCATCTTTCTGCAGAATAGATAACATCGTCGTATCCTTAGAGGCGGTCATACATAATGCGCGTCTGGTGTCTATCTGTCGCCTATGCGCTGCTAAGTATGTGCGGACATGTTCTGATTCATTGAGTAGGTAGGTACAAATCATAGAATTACCTGCCCTGTGATACAAATAGGCCTAGCAATAAAAGCTCCGTAAGTACTAAAGAGTAAGTAAGTAAAGTATTTTTGCACAGTCCGTGCACCGTAAAAAAACTTTTTACCATGAACCAAAATGTAAAATCATCATTATTAGCAAAGTTGAACGTATTTTCTGAAAAAAAATGTTCCGTTAAAAAGATTGAACCACAATCAAGTCAAAATCGAGATATTATGAACGAACTGATAACCATCGAATCCAAAGCAAAATTGCTGGCAAGAAACTTGACATCCTTAACAAAGTCAAACGGTACTTCACACCGGAACAGCTTCTTACCCTGTACCAAGCACAAGTTCAATCGTGCATGGAGTATTGCAGATATTTATGGGACGGCTCTGCCAAGTATCAGCTTGATGCATTCGGTGGACCGTCGCGCTAGAAAACGCTGGTCATTTCTAATTCGAAGTTTGGAATATCGGCTGACTGACCGATAGACAGGCAAAGTTGCCTGTCTATCGGTATTTCGGAGAGTGTGCCGAAGAACTTTTCGACCTGGCGCCTCCTTCACCTTTCTACTATCGTACCGCAAGCCATCGCCAGAGTCTGCACCCGTACGTAGTCGAAATTCGACGGATACGTACGAAGCGATTTGCGTCCTCATTTCTAATTCGAACCGCTAGGACTTGAATTGCTCTTCCAGCTTCAGTTTTCCCCTCAAATTATAATATACCTTCACGTGAAGAATGAATAGGCATCTTCTAGGCAAGCGCTATCCGTCTTAGGCTGCATCATCACTTGCCACCAGGTCTGATTGCAGCCAAGGGATAGTCAAGGTATAAATTTTAAAAAACCAGCTGGGCGAAATATCGACGATAATTTCTAGACTCCAAGTCAGTAACTTAACCCGAGCGAAGCCGGGGCATGTCAGCTAATATCGAAAAATACACTTCATAGAAGGAAGTAGGCAATACCCATGCCATGCAAAGTTACGTTGTTCGAATCATACTTTCATAACTTTTGTATGCAAAGCAAAAAGCTCAGGCAAGTTAAGCACAGGCAAGATACTCGTATTGTTTTTTCTGGTAATATTGTGGTAATGAAATGCCGTCGCCGCGACGTCACCCGCTACCCCCATCAGATAAAGGGTTATCGCGCTCGACACGATACGAAACGGATCGCTCCGCTTTCCGATAACGTTTATTAAGCACGGAAATTAGAACTCGTTTCCATTGTCGCGCGAGGTTGTTTTAACACTAGATCCAAAAGCGAATAATGAACACGTGTAAACACTTCTAGTGTTTGTGTATGATTGTGTAGTGATTGTGAAAAGGCTGCATCATTAATCTCAGTTGGTATGATTGGCAGAATTTTTAGTATTTTTGCTGCAACAATGTATTTTAGCCAATAGCGAGATAGTGTCGGCCAATCAGATGAATGCTTGTGGTCGGCACAATGTAGCTGTCAAACTCCGGAGGTGGTCTTCTAGGCTTTGAATGTGTGACATATAACACTTTCTTATATTTATGCTTTGTGGTTCTCGAGATCTTAACAAATACAAAGACAATAGCCGAAATTTTTTAATGTGAGTTTGTTAATGTAACGGTAATATGTGCTTTAAAACTTTTCTTCACCATGTCCTATTTTTGACTCTATTTCTAACAAGATATGTATTTCCGAGAAATTTTTAATTTCGATTACATTGATGAACTCTTCTAATTAAATTAAATATGTTAATTAATAAGAGCGCCTTAGCATTATTATAATATGTAGGTATAGCACATAAGCACATAAGCACATTAATCATGGAAAACGGGTATGACGTGATTGTTGATAATGGAACCGAATCCCCGAGATTCCTATAAAAACGTAATTCGCGTGTCATGAAGAATAAATGCTTTTGGACATAACTGTAAATCTTTCCGCCTGTTTTTATACGTCGTTAGTCACTGTTTACAATGTTATAATTTTTAACTATCTTGACATAGAATTGTGAATTTATACTTTTGCTTTACCAATTTACGAGCAAACGCCACCATTGCAATTGCCTTTAGAATGCTTTTAGACAAAGAAAATTGTGGAAAAATTCATGAAACGCTCTTCGATAAAAAACATAGCCAGAAACGGGGTGACACGATAACCTATTTATGTTCACAGATTTATTATGTCTGTGACAGGTTATGGGCACCAGATACGATTTTATTTGGTAAGTATGCACGAATATTTTTAATATAAGTAAGTATATTGTAATTCACCAGTTGACTAAGAAAACCTTTACATTTTAATTGTGGGCTGACGATCTATTTTCGCACTGGGATCCTCTGCCCTTTATAACCTCCGAAGGTATTTACTCAAAACTTGTTGAAGTTAATATTAGTCCCAATACCTATTTTAATGATCGTTTGGCTCAACGCATAGGCCAAAATTTTATTAATATTTTACTAACCGACTTCCAAAAAGGAGGTGGTTCTCAATTCGGTCCGTTTTTTTTAAATAAATCAACGTTTAGAGTTATTTTTCGATAAAGTAGAATAGAAACTTTTTTACTGAACTTTTACAAGCTTTTTTGAAGAGTAGAATAAGCCTAACATATACCTAATTAGTCGATAACAAAATTATGATCTTTTTGCTGGATTTTGCTGGATTGAAGATTTTCACATCTTCATACATCATAAAAGTACTGGTACGCCATTGTCATCCTTTATAAGCTTACCTTTAGATAGATTACTATGCAAGGAGTGACCTGAGCTACTTTTAATTCCAAGACAGCAAAGTTCCAAGTTTCTGCAAGATTTCATCCAAAATCCTATATCATCGTAGTCTTAAGACAATTGACATCGCGGGAAGTAAGAGACATGAGTTACCCTTTAAAAGTTTTGTCATCTGTTTGTTTATCCAGGCTAATCTTCGAAACAGCTGGATCAATTTAGCTGGACGTTTGGGTTATGTAGGGTAGAGCACTATCGAGGGAGTAGTATAGGGAGTGACCTAAACTACATTTAATTTCGAGGCAGCAAAAAGTTCTAAAAACCTATACCTATCCACTCGGTATACACGTCGCAGGCAAAAGTTAGCCCCAAATAAAATTTGAACACCTTTACTAAAACCTGACATAATTGGTAGTGATGAGCGGCGAGAGACAAAGCTTTGGGGGCTACCGACTTGTAAGAGCATCGCGTTACATCGCCTTTATCCGCACTCCCTTTCAAACCAGCCTTCTCTACTTTGAGGTTGGCCGCAGTGACTCCTTTTTTGATTTGAACTCCTCTCTTTGAGTCCGTTCCAAAAACGAGTATTGTTTTACATGAATGAACCTTTTTTGCTATCATTTTTGCTCATTATCTTTGCTGATTTCAATAGAGCAATCTCTAGGTAATTATAGAGCCCGCATACCTAAATATTTCGCTTAGATTTTCCAATGATTTGAATTTGATTTGTGGTTTTTTATGTGCACTCCTTTTCAAACCACTCTTTACGACTTTGGCCGCAATTCCGTATTGTTTTACATAAATTAAGCTGTTTGGCGGCTAGCTGTCATTGACATCAATTCTGTCTCTTTGCATATAGGTTTTGGGAAAAGATTTTCCTATCTTGGAAGTCTTATCTGCTAAATCTCAAAACAGTTGGAGATATTGTAACACACTGCACTCACTATACTCAGTAGTCTACTTTTTAGTTATAGTTAATAGTACTGATACACTTATTTACATATAACATATTTTTGTAAATGTTGTTTTTACTTGTAAATTCTAAACATGTTACTTACATAACTTACATAGTAACATGTTTAGAATAAGTACTATTTATTATTTATTAATGTAAATAGCCGTAAGCAAACCTAATAAATAAAATAAAAATCAGAGAAATATATTTTAATGGTCCATGATTCTGATATAGGTATTCAGATACAGTTAGATACCTACTTGTTTATAGAAACTCAATTACCGCTTGATAGCGTTTTTTCCAGTGTAACTAAAATTTTCATTGAAATTAAATTTCAATCTTCAATTTGGTAGATCCAAGGTAGATGATCTATCTCTGACATTTCACTCCATCATAAAATTGTAAGTACCTACCTTATCAATTTTGAATTCAAAATTGTACAAGCTCTTTGAAACGTCAAACAACAAACGAATCCCATTACAATAATTATGTATCTAATACTTAATCAGTAAGTAGCAGGTAATGTTTCTGTGCCGTTATATATAATGAATCAAGAGCCAGCGCGTTCGCCATCTTCGTTATTTTATAAAAGCTGAAAGATTCTCTGCGTATTGTCCCCAACACAGGGAGGCACGATCAGCGACTATAGGAAGTTGGAACAGGTAATAAAGGTGTAAAAAAACTTACGTCAAAGTATAAACTTAAACCTTTAAACTTTTAAAGCGTCTGGCAGGGGTTTGCCACGAAAGTGTCTGGCAATGCATGACGCGATTTCTAATACTAATCCTAGAAAATAGACTTTATACTTTAACGTAAGATCTATACTCCTTTATTACCTGTTATTATCTCTCAAAGCCACCATGATCCAAACTTGATGATGATTTAATGATGGAGAGTGCTCTAAAGAGCTTTTTGACCTCATTCCACCCTCTTTTTTCTACAACTGCACCGCGCGCCACCGTAAGGAATTTCACCCTCACCATCTGGGTGTCTGGTGCACTTCAACCGTCCGCTGCGCCAGATCCTTCTTTCCACGCACGTGCAAACTGTGGAACCAACTCCCATCGGCGGTGTTCTCACTAAATTATAACATGGGGTTATTCAAGGGGCGGACCAACATATACCTAAAAGGCCGGCAATGCATCGGCGGCTCCTCTGGTGCTGCAAATGTTCATAGGCGGCGGTAATCACTTAACATCAGGTGACCCGCCTGCTAGTTTGCTCGCTATATCTATATATTAAAAAAAAAAAAACTTCATAGTCGCTGATCGTTCCTCCCTGTGTGGTTGGGGACCATACGCAGAGAAACTTTCAGCTTTTATAAAATAACGAAGGTCTGGCACGCGCTGGCTCTCTCTCTATAAGTGATTGTGACGAAGCACTCTCATAATTGAAACGCAAATAAAGACTCGGGCGGGTTCGGCGGCTCGGCGACATCTGGACCCTCTAATGGAAATGACAAGTCTAATGTAACAACTGAAAACATCCCCGTGGACGGATCTAACAAAGCATTCATTTTCTGATGGCGGTAATCTCGCCCAAGGGCGGCATTGTTCATGATTTTCTACGAGTTTTTTTCACATTTTCTTCTCGGAAAGAATAAAAATACTGAACAGTATTGTCGACGCCGAAGCTCGCGCCGTGATCGTGCAAAAAGGAGCCCCTGGATGACAACGAAATGACGGGAGCGTCCGGGTGGCCTCCCTCCCCCACTTGTAAAAATGTCGCCTGGGGAGGGGCAGCGTGCCTACAAGACGGCATTTTTACACCCGTCTCCGAACCGAAACGTTCTATTCACCCATTCCTTCCTACACCAAAATAGACTGTAAAGACCCACAATAAGATCCATGGAGACAAGCTCGCTACTGACTTGACTTTTTAAAACACGAACTTGTGTTTGCGATAAATCGATAAGTATATAGGTATACGATAAGAGGAGATGGAGCACAAATTGCACGGATTTTACAGCTCTCAGTGACGAGAGGGGGGAGCCGTTTCCGACGGCTGTTTTAGGAAATATGAAATTTTCGGTTCCCATTCAACGTTCGATGTTTTCGCTCCGAGAGCAATTAGACGAAGCTCTCTCTTCCGATATCGAGTGACAAATTGTACAAGAAAGAGCAAAAGCATAAACCACAATGTTTTTGCTAAGTTTTCAATTATTGCAGAATTTAAAAAGGTTTGGAAACATAGAGATAAAATATTAGATTGGAGACTAGTCTCTTCTTTCCTTGTTTGGTGCCTTTTTGAAGTGTCAGACGAAATTCTCTCTCAGTCAGACGAAATCTTTTTTAAATATGAAACATGTTTGTCTAGAAAAAATCTAAATCAAAACGCATCGCTTGGCATCACATTGGATGGCCTGTGTAAAGAATGCTACTACCTACAGGATATCTTTTAAACAGCTGAATAGGCATCTTGAAGGCAAAAGCGGTCCCATCTTAGACCACATCATCACTTCCCAGTTCCCATCAGGTGTTATTGTAATCAAGATTGTGCCTATAGTGAAAAACAAACCAGGCAATGGCGAGTCGGACTCGCACACGAAGGTTTCCATCGTACAAGAATAAACAATATTATTTTTTCATTTGCATGGTAGAAATTTTGATTCTTTTATTATTTATTGGTAAGTATAGCGGGCAGCGGCACTGTGAAAGTTTCAACAATCTACGTATTAGGTATTGGTACGGTTCGTGAAATACGGCCCGCTGATAGACAGACAAACAGACAGACGGACGGCACGTTGGCACCCTTCGGTTACGTACCTACCCTTGAAAAAGTATGTTTTCGGCATAAATATATTGTCAACTAGATGATGCCCGCGACTTCGTCTGCGTGAATTTAGGTTTTTAAAAATCCTGTGGGAACTCTTCAATTTTCCGATATAAAAAGTAGCCTATGTCTTTCCCCGGGATACAAGCTATCTCTGTACTAAATTTCGTCAAAATCGGTTGAACGGTTGAGCCGTGAAAAGCTAGCAGACAGACAGACAGACACGCACTTTCGCATTTATAATATTATAATATGGTTTTTTTAAAGAATATTAGCCATTTTAATGACTAATATTCCCCATTCCTCTCCAACTAAGCGTCAAGCTTGTGCTAGGAGCTAGGAGTAGGTACGACAATAGTGCAACGGGCGGGGTTTGAACCGTCGACCTTTCGATTTTCAGTCCACTCCTTTAACCGTTGAGCTATTGAGGCTAATATGGATTAATTAATATGGATTGGACAAATAACAAGAATAAAAATATATTTCCAGATCGCATGAGTCAAGAGCAAGCCTCGACGTCCTTCGCGCAGCATCCCGAGCTGAACCAACTGGATGGAGCTTTGGAATACATTGCGAGCCCGCAAAAGAGCGCAATCGAATCACCAGAGGCGTTCTTCTCAAAGAAAATCCATGGTGAGTTCAAATTATCCTTATGATGACCGCGACTTCGTACGCGTGGATTTAGGTTTAAAATCCCGAGCGAACTCTTTGATTTTCCGGCATAAAAAGTAGCCTATGTCACTCTCCAGGTATACCCATACAAAACCCACTACAAAAACTATACAAGTATACCCATTGATGTTGGAAGCCCCCTTATTCTATGACTATGCCTAGTGCCTACCCATTGCAAAACATACGGTCCGGTAGATCCGTTGCGAGTTGCGACGTTATTGAAGGACAAACCAATAAACCAACAAACAAACACACTTTCGCATTTGTAATATGGGTACTGATTTATAGACGATCTTTCAAAAATCCTGTGAGAACTCTCTAGGATGTATAATATTAGTATGGATTCAGTAATGTAGTACAAATCGTAAGCATAGGAATGAGTAGCATAGAAATGATCCACAAACAAGCATAACATGGATATAATACCGCCTCTAAAAAAAAATTAAACTCAAAATCTGCGCCGGCGCAATCCTCACGCTCGGATGCCTTACCATATTCAAATTATCGGAGCTGTCGATCAGGGCGCGAACAACGCGAGCGCACAATGCTGGCGTAAAATTAGATGTACCTATTACGATTCTACAAATGGTTCCCTTTGTTCGTGGGCGCATCTGCCCAGCGATTGTGTGGAATTAGATTTCAAGTGTTCTTTTTTTAGGGTTCCGTACCCGAAAGGTTCCAACGGGACCCTATTACTAAGCCTCCGCTGTCCGTCCGTCCGTCTGTCTGTCTATCAGCGGACTGTGTCTCGTGAAACGTAATAAGTACCTAGGTAGAGAATTGAAATTTTCGCAGTAGGTATGTGTATTTTTTATTGCCGCTATAACAACAAATAATGATAATCCTAATAATACTTACCTATTATAAATGTGAAAGTGTCGGTACGTGGATGTTTGTTACTCAATCACGCCAAAACTACTGGACGGATTTGGCTGAAATTTGGAATGGAGATAAGTATATACCCTGGATTAATACATAGGCTACTTTTTATCCCGGAAAATAAAAGAGTTCCCGCGGTATTTAAAAAAACGTAAATCCACGCTTACGAAGTCGCGGGCATCAGCTAGATAAATAAGTTGCAAAGCGGCCGTCAGGAAAATTAAAAAAAATTAAAAAGTGTAATTTCTTTTACGATAGTATCTACCAACCTACAGAACTCTACATGTGCGAGTCCGGCTCACACTTAACAAATTTTTATTTTTTTATTTATCGGCATCAACGGTAGCCTGCATGTCTGTCGATTTAACATCCCTTTGATTGATTCTGATTGTCTGTTTTGCTGTGGGATGTTTGTGACTGTCTAAAATATCTGCGGATTGTTTATTTATTTACCTACTACTTATTCCCGCGACTTCGTCCGCGAGGACTACACAAATTTCAAACCTCCTTAGGAATTGAATTTTCAATAATCCTTTCTTAGCGGATGTCTATTGTCTACGTCAGAATAGCTATCTGCATGCCAAATTTCAGCCCGGTCCGTCCAGTTGTTTGAGCTGTGCGTTGATAGATCTGTCAGTCCGTCAGTCAATCAGCTTTTCCTTTGATATAGATAGGTACCTAATGTATAGATATCATCAAATTAAGCTAAAGTAGTGGAGTGAGACAAACAGCCACATAGGTATTTTGTAACACTAACGATAAAGACCTCATTTTATTAATACAGCTGACCTGCCCCGGCTTCGCTCGGGTGGAGTTTAGAAAATTGAGGGGGAGGTTGAATTAAATTTTTCTCTCCGTAAGAACCATCCTCGTACCTACTTCAAGGAATATTATAAAAAAAGAATTAGCGAAATCGGTTCAGCGGTTCTCGAGATTTGCGATGAGCAACACATTTAGTGATTCATTTTTATATTATAGAAGATGATTGTCGTCAAGCTAGATATAGGTAAGTAAGTAGGTAGTTCATGTGTAGTGATTTCTTGACATAGCCATAATTCAAACTGTATACTCCACTGCTGGACATAACCATTTTGGAAAGCTCGCCACCACACACTGTCCTCGTCTTGCTCATCCATCCACTACCCGCCACCTTTTAAAGATAAGTTCTTATGATATGTCCAAACTCCAAACTCTACTTACTATCACTTCGGTTATCGTGAGCTCACGCACACTCCCAAGACGAGTTCTAAAACATGTCAACATACAGGAACAACGGGAGGAATTGTGGAAATTATTCATTACCGTTTGGAAGTGTTCAGGTGTGCGTGTCGCGCTCGGCCAATCGTCACCTTCCGTGTGAAATGTGGGCGGAGTCCACACCCGCCGCGTCAACCACGCGATCGATTCCAAGCGGACTTATACATATTTACCCAAGATCTCTTTGCGTCAAGAAACTTTTATGTGGACTTGGAGTTAGCGATTAATCTAATTATGTAAAAGGAAAAGGTGACTGACTGACTGACTGACTGACTGACTGATCTATTAACGCACAGCTCAAACTACTGGATGGATCGGGCTGAAATTTAGCATGCAGATAGCTATTATGACGTAGGCATCCGCTAAGAAAGAATTTTTGAAAATTCAACCCCTATAAGGGGTGAAATAGGGGTTTGAAATTTGTGTAGTCCACGTGGACGAAGTCGCGAGCATAAGCTAAGTAGTCTATATTATGAAGGAACAGACCTAGTCTGTCCTGTTGGAACTGGCTGTAAACTAAATTGTTTACATTTAAATATATTATTCTTATTCTTATTTTTTCAAAAATCCTCTGTTTTACGTTTGATGACTTATTTACTCACTTCAAATATACCTAAGTATATCTCAAACAGGACATCCAAGTTTTTCTTTTAACTGATATTTTTCTTATAAATTCAAAATATCCCAACAAGTCCTAATGGGATTTTCCACTATAAAAATATTATTCATACAGATATTATAAATGCGAAATATGCATCCGTATGCATTAACACTGTTGCACCAAATAAAATATAGTTTTAGTAATGTATGAATATATATATAGTATAGTATAAATATAGTATAGTATATAATATAATATAATATAGTATGAATGAGGTCGATGAACTTTGTCAGCCCTAGCACAGACTACGGTCTATTTGGGCTGCAAACTGCCAACACCAGTCGCGGCTTTTTGTCTAGTGCTTTGGTCTGGAAGTGTGGTGTGAATTATTCGCTTTTTTTTGTCTAAATAAAAAAAAATAAAAAATAAAAAAATAAGAAAGTGTGTCTGTCTGTCTGTCTACTACTTTTTCACGGCCCATCCGTTCAACCGATTTTAATGAAATTTGATACAGAGATAGCTTACATCCCGGAGAAGGACATAGGCTTTTTATCCCGGAAAATCAAAGAGTTCCCCCGGGATTTTTATAAACTTAAATCCACGTGGATAAAGTCGCGGGCATCATCTAGTGCTTATACCTATATAAAAGAAGAAACTGACTAACTGACCTATCATGAAACTGATTGGTAGGTATGTTTCCAGTATCTAAAACTAAGTAGGTATTCGGTCGTAAAATTACAGGCACCAATATCATCCGTGGATGTTAGGAATAGACAATTCGATTAATTAATATTATTACAAACAACTTTAAAAGATTTTGACTATAGGTAAGGTAAAGCTTAATAAATAAATTATTTTTTACAATTTTGCAGTAGGTAAATATTTTAATCTGAATTTTATTTTAAATGTTTGATAAAACATACCCGACTAAATACTACGAATAAATTGAACATACATAACATACTACGAATAAATTGAAATGGGGAATTTAAAAATACTTAGTTTAACAATAGATACTTAGAGGTAACACAAATACGAACATTTTTGTGTCTCTAATGCAATTAGTTGGCGTATATCTATTAAGATCTAAACTCAAAACATCCTGTATATTACGCAAACGAAAACATTGTTAGCGTTATTGTTAGAAATGAAGTTCATATTTCGCAAGAGACTCGTGTTTCGAAGTTCCCTTCCTACTTCAAATTGGCGTCGTTGGAAACTCTGGCATAACGATTCATTCTTTAGATTAATTTTGCCAATTTAAATATAGATAAATAACTAAATATAGGCATATAACTACCTATCTATGTATTGTATGAGGAAAGTGAAATTAGAAAGGATTGACGTGATATCTTGCATGGGTATAGACTAAGACCTGGAGACTGACAAAGGCTACTTTTTATTCTGGAAAATCAAGGAGTTCCCACGGGATTTTTGAAAACCTAATTCCACGCGGATGAAGTCGCGGGTCATCAGCTAGTCACAATATATGAAAGAACAGTGCTATTCAGTCCATTAACAGACGATTTTCCTAAGTATATGTACTTAGTCATAAAAGGCGAAACAGACTATAACTTTCACATCAACGTAGAGCTCAAACTGGGTGTAGAATTTTGAGATTTTACATGTGTACCTACTTTAAAACATTATAAAAATCATTTTAACAAAAATTCTCAGTTGAAGTCTATCTACCTACTACTTACAGATTTACTGCGCTCGAGAGGATGTCAACAAGCGTAAAACGCAAAATCTCAAGTCTAGATTACTTTTTTAATTGCTCGTACTTTTGCTAGCCCTCGTACAGTGAGGGCTAGACGAAGCACAGAAACAAAGTGCTACATCAGTATCGCATACATTACCTGACTAACTAGCTGCTTAAGAAGAAAAAAGCTTGATAAAGCTGGTCTTTTATTCTATACCTACACCAGTATCTTTCGCTTCAAGCTTCTTTAAACTCTGTATCAACATTAGAAATATATAATTTAATTCTACAGTTTTACCTCCAATATTTGCAATAACAATTCACCTTTTTATAACCTTTGTCAAAATTGTTTAACGCAAAAATCCTCAGCTGAAATCCATCTACTATAAAATTACTGTGAGTCGAGAGGATGTCAACAAGCTACAACGCAAAATCTCAAGTCTAGATTATACTTTTTAATTGCATGTACTTTTGCCAGCCCTCGTACAGTGAAGGGCTAGACGAGGCCCTAAAACAAAGTGCTGCGTAGGTATTGCATACATTACATAGATTAGGCTTAAGAAGAAAAAAGTTTCATCAAGCTTTTTAAAAACATTAGTGGTATAAACTCTTCTGAAAATTTGCTCTCTGGATTTACCTCCAACTTTTGCAATGACAGTTCACCTTTATAAAATCTTTGTAAAAATATTTGAACAAAAAAATCCTCAGCTGAAATCCATCTACTACAGAATTACTGCGCATCGAGAGGATGTCAACAAGCGTACAACGTATAAAATCTCAAGTCTAGATTACTTTTTTAATTGCTCGTACTTTTGCCAGCCCTCGTACAATGAAGGGCTAGACGAGGCACTGAAACAAAATGCTGCGTATCGCATACAATATTTCATTACAAGGGATTCTTTAAAAGTGAAACCGTGACATTTCCCCTCTACATTTAGGCACCTAAACCTTTCGCAAACAATATTGAGAGCAGTACGCGAGTAAATGAACAGGGGGTGGGGTCCTAAACAAAAGGTGCTAGCCTACCCTCCCTCGGCCACATCGACCCGACCTGAAGGGTGGATAGTAGGGTGACCACGGTCCCGGGACCACGGCATATCCAGATTAACATGTTTCTGTACTGCCATATTTATTTTAGAAAATCGAGTGTTCTTTTTGCTTTTCATGTGGCATGTCCCTCCTAGTCTTGATTCTCATCTACCTGAGAAATGAATGAATGGATGAATCATGAAACTGATCAAATCTGTTTGAAAAAAGTTTGAGTAAGTAACTACAAATTTTTTGCCTGCATATTTTGTATGAAAACGGCTCAATAAGCGTAGTTCGCTGTTCTACTTCTAAATAATATTCTTGTTACCACTACCTGACCGGCCCCGGCTTTGATCGGTCAGTTCTCGCTTCACTCATAAAGCGAAAATATATATTCCCTATTAGCTGATGCCCGCGACTTCGTACTCGTTGATTTAGTTTTTCGAAAATCCCGTTGGAACTCTTTGATTTTCCGGGATAAATAGTAGCCGATGTCACTCTCCAGGTCTTTAACTATAACCATGCAAAAAATTACGCCGATCAGTTGCTCTGTTGCGGCGTGATTGAAGGACAAATCTACAAACCAATAAACCAACAAACAAACACACTTTCGCATTTATAATATGGGTAGGTACCTACTTACCTAGTTATCCTCTGGGAATTTTGATTTTGAACTAGTCTACACTATAAAGAGAAGCTTTGTGCAAAATTCAACTTTCTGGGCTGGGCGTTGGCACGAGTCAGTCAGTGAGTGAGTCAGGACTTTCTTTTTTATATCATGTTACTATTAGTTGATTATTATTTACCTACTGTATGTATCCTTCTCCTCCTCCTGCATTCTATAATTTAACTTTTATCAATTGCTTCTAACGCGTCTAAGGAATTCCGTTCTACTTCAGTAGAATCCGTACAGTCCTTTAAGCTTAAAAACTCATGGTCGCCGTATTCCCAGGGCGGTTGTGCTTTTTCGCAGCTTGTGTCACTTGTGCGGGGCGCGGGCGCGGCGGCCGACACTGCGGGCGTCGGGATCCGGCGTCCGGGCGCCGCGTCGCCATGGCAACGACACCGCGACACCCCCCCGACTCACACCAGCCCACCGACCACTCGCCCACAGCCAGGGCTTGCGACTTTCCCTTGATATTTTCATCCACGTGTATTTGCCAAAGCGCCTTGAACACTTTGGGCCAGCGTGTTGGGCCAAAGCAAAGAACTGAGCTAACGTATCTATTTCTATACCGCCTATAATAATAATGTATAGGTACTGGGAATCGGGGTACTTGGATATTGGTTATGGTCGAACTATCAACGAACCCATTACCGAATATAACCCAACACGAAATCCAATCATCCCGACCCAAGCAGTCTTGTCTGCTAAACCTTAAGAGTGTTTTTGTAAAGTTTGAAGCTGCAGGGTGCAAGCAAAGCAAGCCGGTTACATCCGTAGCAGCGTAGGTGAAGCCGAGTGAAGAGACGACCGAAGAAATCTACTATTGCCATTTTAAAATCTTTCGTTACCCATTTGAAAATTTTACATCATCATCACGTTTTATTCCCAAAACCATCATTTAGGTACTAATCCTCATTGGTAAAAATAAAATGTAGCATGCACCAAACTCTAAATGGTAACCTAAGACCCTGGTTAGGTAAAAATTACCCATGCCATTACGACAATTGCCATATTCTGTCATCTAATCTATGACCTCTGCCTCTCAAAGTTAAAATCCTAATTATTATAAGTTATTTTAGTGCCCTATCTAATTTAAATGAAGACCTGACTATAACATTATACTTAGTGGGGACGACGTAAAAAGTTTTAGACAAAGTCCACCGAAAAGTTTTTAGCCTTAGACAATCGAACCATGAAGGTCTCCACGACACAGGTTCTCTCTTTCACCGTCATACCTACTCCTTATTGCCAATGGTCGTGACTCTTTATGGTCGGAGTTTTTATGAGATACCTAATAATGCGGTAGGTTCCCAGATCGTTCTGAAAGTTTACCGAGTGTGCAATCTAACGGCAAGGGTTTTAGCAAAGAAAAACAATGACCTGATAAAATAACATTCGTCGTTGACAACCCTACCCCACCCCGACAAAACCACCCTTATAAACAACGACACACGGCCCACGATTGCTCACTTATATACCCGATACATAAGGGTACATTACATAAGACGGTACGGTCAGGCGATGTAAATAGCGCGAGATAACTTGGAGGGTCTAATGGAATAGGGAATCGTGTTTTGGAAAGTGGCCCGGAGAGAATGTTCTGGGTTATGTTCATTGAGTTAAATGAGCCAGGAGGAGCAAGCCTCGCACTAAGCCGTAGTAGGCGTGAAAAAACATATATGTACCAAATGTTGAAAAGAAACTGTGCTTTATTTTACACAACACCAAAGAACATAACTGCAGAAACAAATGCACAATAGGCGGCCTTATCGCTAAGAATCGACCTCTTTCAGGTAACCTAGAAAAGGAAATAAAAACAGAAAATATATGGAGTTTAGGTGAAGATACATTTTGTAAATAAATAGAGAAGCAATAAATAATAAATATAAAGACGTAGCTTGGAACTAAACTAATAAGTATCTATATACTATATAGGTAATATAAGTACTAATAAGTAAGGTATCTAATAAGCCCGTTGAATATCTATCTCTCAGGGTCTGTATAGACGACAGACATTGTCCGCGGAGGACAAAAATTTATCACCTAAGAACTATCGCATAACCCAGGACATTACCTAAGGTATTCTCTCTTGTTTGTGCAGACTCTTGGGACCTGCCAGACGAATGATTATTATTATTGTGCGCGGAGAATAAAAATTTATCACTTTAGATCTGCATCGCAACGCACACAGTGGACTATTACGGCGAAAAGACGAAGGACTTTTGTCCTGACAGTAGTCTGAGCAGGTCCTTAAGTTGTTTTAAAAAAATGATGCTTCGCCTCGGCGCCACTCCACTGTGTTGCTGTACGACACCAGCCAGGTTGAGGTCATTTTGCAGAACATCTCTTACTCTAGAAACATGGCAACTCTCGGTTGATAGGCTACCCTGCCATGTTAAGTGAAAGTCGATAGGGGATTATGTCGAGAATTTGATTATTCGAGCGTTCAAGTACGACGCACTTCGCTGGAGGTTCAGTTATATGAGTAATTGCCATTTTGTCATCCATTACGTGCCAAACGGAATTTAAGATTCGTTCAGTAGGTATACAGTGTACGGTTCTGACTAGAGATAGCACTGTACGTATTTTGTACAAGGCCTTTGGTAGGAAAGACAAGGAAGTCCTTGCAGTTCTTGAAAGTAGGCTTCTACGAGTACCATTTACCAACTACCATCTCAATACTTAATACCTGCGCTCCGCTTCAAGAAAGTCTGAAAGTCGATTGTGGGAATGAGTTTAATCTTTTATATCAAAATTCGGCTATCATTTTTTGACTTGCCTTTACACAAGTTTAAAATCTATTAAGCTCCTGCAAAGAGCAAAACATGATTTTTTCAGGAAATAGAATAGAATAATACTTATACGTACCTAATATTATATGCACTTTTTAATTTGCAAGGCGGGCATTTAGGCATTAGAAATACTTAAATTTAATTTTAACTCTCTACCTATTACGGTTCTTGAGATACAGCCCGCTAACAGACAGACAGACAGACAGACGGACAGCGGTGGATTGGTAATTATGGTCCCGTTGGCGTCGTTCGGGTTTGGAACCCTAAAAAGATTTCGTTGACATCTAGGTAAATTAGATAAATCATAATACACCAAGGTAGGCCTACTGGTCTCTGGACCATTATAATTTTTTCGTCTGGATCTGTTTTATTTATTTTTTGCCAATTTCACACTTTAGCAATAAAAAAATTACTAATCACATTAATCCGAAAGATTTAAATATATATTCCATGCAGCATTCGATTCATGTCAGCACAATAGGTATCTTGACTGCAATAATTTCCAACAAATTAAATCTTCACCTTCAGAGTCGATCTTCTATCGCCAATTCTATTGAACCAATTGGAAAATTCTTGTTACAGTTTTATCAAAACCTACAGCCGTTGTAGTCTGCAAAAAATTACAAATATAATATTAAAATAATTAAATGCCAGTCAAGTGCGAGTCGGACTCGCACACGAGGAGTTCCGTACCGTCGTACAACTATGTATGTACCTACCTACATTTTAATTATTTATTTAATTTGCATGGCGGCCATTTTGAAATTAGCTTTTTGGTTTTTTATTTTTTGTTATTATAGCGGTTATAAATTTCTACTCTCTACCTATTAAGTAGGTACGGTTTATGTCACTGGTGTCACTGGCAGACACACGCGGATATCTGTAATTATATGTATTTGCTGTCCCTTTTTGATGCTCCCTGCGGAAAACGATAACACCAGATTTGAACTTGTCAATATAGTCTAGTTCAGAGATTATGTACAACAGAATAAGCCACATTATCCCCAAGACGTATCTACGCAGTCATTACTCGATTTCACTAATATTATAAAGACGAAAGTTTGTATCTGTGTGTGTATATGTTTGTTGCTCTTTCATGCAAAAACTACTGGGCGGATTTGGCTGAAATTTGGAATGGAGATAGATTATACCTTGGATTAACACATACGCTACTTTTTATCCCGTAAAAATCCATGGTTCCCACGGGATTTTTTAAAAATATATCCACGTGGATAAAGTTGCGGGCATCGTCTACAATTATAGATATAATCTCAACATCACAATATACTAACCACAACAAGTTTGTCCGGATGAAATTCTCGTATGTGTTTTGATGTCCTTCCGTTATTTTCAATCTGTGTGTGCGTCATTATGTTCCCTTCCAAAGTTATTAGCGCCTCAACCTTGGAAAATTACATTTATTTAATTTTAATCCATATAAATAAATTAAATTATACATTCATAAATATATAAAAGGAAAAGGTGACTGACTGACTGATCTATCAACGCACAGCTCAAACTCACGGATTAGCACGGATCGGGCTGAATTTTTTTCATGCATATAGCTATTATGACGTAGCCATCCGCTAAGAAAGGATTTTTGAAAATTCAACCCCTAAGGGGATGAAATAGGGGTTTGAAATTTGTGTAGTCCACGCGGACGAAGTTGCGAGCATAAGCTAGTCTGTTGATAAGTTACTTTGCAACGTTGTTATTTGTTAAAAGTTGTAAGGTCTTTTTTGCCAAATGGCAACCCTGGTCTAGTGCGGACTGGCAGTCTTCACACTTGAGCCTTTGAGAATATTATGGAACTCTCAGGCATACAGGTTTCCTCAACATGTTTTTTTTCACTGTTAAAGCAAGTGACTGTAGTAGTACACGGGTCTCCTCTCAGAGTGAGAAGAGCTTTGGCCATAGTCTACCACGCTGGCCATGTGCGGACTCGTAGACTTCACACACCTTTGAGAACATTATGGATAACTCTCAGGCATGCAGGTTTTCTCGCGATGTTTTCCTTCACCGTTAAAGCAAGTGATATTTAATTAGGTAGGTACTTAAAACGCACATAACTCCGAAAAGTTAGAGGTGCGTGCCCGGGATCGAACCACCGACCTCCGATTAGAAGGCGGACGTCCTAACCACTAGGCTATCACAGCTTTCCTTACCACTAGGCTATCACAGTCGGACAAAGTGCCTCAATAGCTCAAAGGGTACGGGAGTGGACTGAAAACCGAAAGGTCGACGGTTCAAACCCCGCCCGTTGCACTACTGTCGTACCTACTCCTAGCACAAGCTTTACGTTTAGTTGAAGAGGAAAGAAGAATATTAGTCATTTAACATGGCTAACATTCTTTAAAAAAAAAAGTCGGACTGTTAGTAATATACCTTGACACCGTCTGCTTTCGTCTCCTCGAACTTCTCACCAGGCATAAATGTACATGCGGAGTTGGCTAACTTGGATTTCAAGGCGAATGTGTATGTGCCGTCCTCGTTGCGCGTCAAACAGTGGATTGGTCTCAAGTTAACTGCTGCTTTTCGAGAAATGTAGCCCATTCCTGGAGTCAATGAATTTGATATACTTACATGATCAAATGAAGTTAAAATATGGGTACAGATATTTTAAAACATTTTTAAACGTCCGTCCTATCCATTCTTATTTGAATGGGTTTGCCTTAATTTTGTCTTTAACTTAAATGTTTCTTTAAAAAAACCTAAATTACCTACCTACCTAAAATTTAAAAATGAAATAAAGGTTTTATTACTATCGTATTATTTATCTTAATTAATAAAGAATAAATAAAGGTTTTATTATTATCTTAATCTTCTATGATATAAAAATGAATCACTAAATGTGTTGGTCATCGCAAATCTCGAGAACAGCTGGACCGATTTCGCTAATTCTTTTTTTATAATATTTCTTGAAGTAAGTACGAGGATGGTTCTCACGGAGAGAAAAAATTAAAAAATTTGAATCAACTGTTAGGTGGAACAAAGTTCGCCATGGGCAGCTAGTTATTAATATAATAGGTATATAACTCGCTAATGCTCGCGACTTCGACCGCGTGGACTACATAAATTTGAAAGTCCTATTTCACCCCCTTAGGGGTTTAATTTTCAAAAACCCTTTCTTAGCGGATGCCTACGTCATATAATAGCTATGTGCATGCTAAATTTCAGCCTGATCCGTCCAGTAGTTTGAGCTGTGCGTTGATAGATCAGTCAGTCAGTCAGTCAGTCACCTTTTCCTTTTATGTTTACCTTTTTTAGATTTGGTAAGTAAAGTATTTAGCCAACTTCAAAACACTCAACTTTATCTTCGAAAATTTACATAAATGATGATAAGCATACCAAAATAATATATTCATTAGAATTCAACACATCCATACCCATAAACAGTAGATATTCCTCAAAATACTCTTGCGATACCATAACATACTGTTTCCCTATAAACTCTTCCATGGCACATCGACCGATCACACTCCACCGCACATCACGACTAAATACTATCTGTTACGTGAATGCGAGATAACGACGCTATCTCGTGATAACCGGTTCTAATCCATAAGGATGTATCTATAATCTTATAATTTATATTTATGCGCGTGCATATGCGTTTCCGCTCGGATTTTTATCGATATACTTATTACCGCTTAACTTAGTGGTGCATGATTCTATAAATTAGGTGCAGTTTAAAATGAAAACGCGCTGAGCTGAAAAATATACTTACGGCAGTTTTTATAGGCTCGAAAACTAAACTGCACTCGGGCTCGTAAGAAGTTATGCTTTGGAGAATAAACGTCCTTCCGGCTGCTGTTGCTAGGCAAGCGCGCTCCAACTGAGACCTTCCCATCAGGCATGATTGTCGAGAAGCGCAAGCCTATTCTTGTACAAAACACAACCCTAAAAGGTTTTAAGGTAGCGTCTATTCTACTGCGCCCATAGTAGCTGATCTGCGGGATGATTCGCTAACTCCTAACTCAGTGTCTAACACTGAATGATATCCACTGAGCGCATTTGTTTGGTTGTACATTGCTGCCTCATCGAATGATATTAAAATACTTTTTCGTAGAAAAACTTCAATGGATTAAAAATAAATGTCAAATGAGCTCGGTGGCGATCATTTAGTGTTATACACTGAGTTAGCGAATCAGTAGGCAGATAAAAATAGGGTCAGCTAGACAATATTTTGATAGCCATCACTCTCGAAAAATGCGTCGATTCGTCAAAACATTTTAGACCAAATATAAACAGTTTAGGAAATATCGTATCGTAAATTGATTCACCTGGCAACCACTTACTTGCAATAACTTGATTAATGAAATATTATTATTTTCAGGTGAAAGGAGCATATACGATTCACCACAAAAACAGAATACAAGTACCAATGCCGTAAACAAGAGACAAGAGCCTCACAATGATTCCTTCGACAGTAAGTTAACAAGATTTTTACATACTTATTCTTCTCGATTGCACGTAGGCTTGACATCGCACTACTATGTGCTACCATAGTCATTTCATCATCGTCAATCGGCAGATATCCACTGCTGCCCTGCACATGGTCTCTTGTAGGGACTTCCACACGCCGCGATCTTGCACCGCTTGTTTCCTGCGACACGTTTGACGTTATGGTGCGTGGTGGTGCGAGGTAGCCACTCCAGCACCTCGGTACCCCAACGTCTGTCGGTTTTTCGAATGTGTTTATGTGCCTTACTCATTGCCACTATAGAATCGCAACCCGTTGCGCTATGTGGGTTACTTTACGGTCTACGAATCTTCTAATTTCTGGTATGATCACGTAGAGAAACTGCAAGCATAGCTCTCTCCATCGCCCGCTGAGTGACTCTGAGCTTTCTTATGAGGCCCATAGTCTAACTCTGAAGACTTGAACAGATCAAAGGATGAGGGGTACTGACAACTGTATGCCCAGCAGAAAACGTGACACAGGGCCTGGAAGAACCCTGTACAGCCGCCAATTATATCAAGAAGAAGAAGTATGACCAGCAGAAAGCATATTATGCTTGTACAATTTTGAATATAAGAAACTGTATGAAACATGGCACACTCCAGAGCGCGACAGCAGCAATACGACTCCTAGGCGCTCATAAAGTCCATTGTAGTTCAATTTCTAGCAGCCGCATTGGGCTCTTTTCCGTCGCGCGTTATGTAGGTATGTTTGACGTTTCAATCAGAGGACTCAGAGAGAAATCTACCCAAGTGTAAAAAAATCCCTTCACAGTTTGATGATCAAGATGCACGGTGTACATTCTGAATGAATACTTGGGCTCGTATAAAATGATATAAATAGATATGTAAGTAAAATCTTGCAATGACTGCACTGATTCAAAATGGCGACGAGCGTTGACAATGACGCCATTACGCAGATTACGGCGCCGCGTTCACCCTAAATGAAAGTATTGAAATCGACCCCCTTGTCTAGGGCTGCCCCGTGCATGATTTTTTTGTATGCGTTCGTCGAACACTTGAATCTGATATTATGCATTTTCAGTCTTTTAGTCTCAAAACAGGTTTCTCAATGGAGCCAGATTTTAATCAACGTTCTTACTTTATGAGCTAGTGAATGTTCAATGTTTCTTTTTAATTACTGTATGAAATTAAAAAGAAACATTGAACACAATGTCGAATTCATAAAAAAATTGAAAAGAAGTAGAAAATCAAAAATCCACTATATACATGTTCATAACGTAAAAAATATCTACCAGTAGCTTTAGTATGAAATTTTATATCACACTAGCTGCCCTGGCGAACTTCGTTCCGCCTAGCAGTCGATTCAAATTTTTTAAATTTTTGGCTCCGTAAGACCCATCCTCGTACTTCAAGGAATATTATAAAAAAAGAATTAGCGAAATCGGTTCAGCTGTTCTCGAGATTTGCGATGAGCAATACATTTAGTGATTCATTTTTATATTATAGATCACCCTTGATAGAATGCGAGTGTCGAAACACAGTAACGTCAGAATAAAAAGAGGATTGTAATGTTGCAGAACAATAGAGCAACTTAGTAATTTAGGCGTAAATCTTACCTCTAATAAAGATTGTACTCTAGCCCTTTTTTGAATTACCTATGGTAGATTGAAAGCAATTTAAAAGACCTACTTTTAATTTTTTTCACTTAGAACTATCTAGAGATACGATAAGATAGTGTTACTTTTATTTCAAGACCAGAAACTTACGTATTCAACTTTAGGTCATCTAAAGTTGAATATATAAGTTTCTTTCTTTAGACTCAAAGATAAGTGTCTATTGTTACCCACTAGTGATTTTTAGGGTAGGATAATAATGTTTTGTATTCAAACGAAAACTATCCTCTACGTATCCTGTCACGACAATTGGCAGCCCTACTTGAACGCAACCTCGAGCTACGTCATTCAGACGCGCACACCGTGAACACTGAAGTAGGAGTATATCTTTAACAAATGCCAATATTTGTATACATTTCATATATCTTATGTACTTACTTTAAATAAGTCTTTTGTATGTATCTTGTTATTTTTATATGTCAAGCATAACTAACTCTTAATGTTAACAGGCTCTTTAACGTTATAAGTACGTAGACCCCGTTATCAGAGTGAACCAGAGTGAGGGAACTTTTGCTTTGATGCTGAATCGACGATATGACAATGTTAGGCTGTTTGAACGTAAAATCATATGTAGAAAAATAGGACTACATTAGGGCTACCTTTTGCTAGAAGTTCCATAATTGTCGTGAACTGTGCCGTTATCATGTCGTATTGACAGATGTCAATATATACGATTGCATGGGTAAGGGGTTAAGGCACCATCTCCTCGGACGAGAGAATCGTGGCGATAGTCTCGCCGTGTCACAAAATTCAAAACAAACTATCGGTGTGATTATAGTATATCGCCCTGTGGAGATAGGCCCATAGACTTTGTATCGAATTTTGTAACACGGCGAGACTATCGCCGCGATTCTTTCGTCGGTGAAGATGGCACATATACACTTTAAGATGTAAAAATATATAAATCGATCTAATATTATATTTAGCAAATGCAGAAGTGTGTTGGTTTATTGGTTTGTTGGTTCGTCCTTCAATCACGCCGCATCAGAGCAACAGATCGGCGGGATTTTTTCATGGATATAGATAAAATCTTGGAGAGTGGCGTAGGCTACTTTTCACTGTTCACCCTTAATTTAAGGACTAAAATCGTACTTTTAACATGGCAGTTGACACTAGAGCAGATATGGCGAGTGAGTTCCCAAAATGTATGCCTATGATATATAATTTAATACTATTAATCCATACTTAATGTTATAAATGCGAAAGTGTGTCTGTCTGTCTGTCTGTCTGCTAGCTTTTCACGCCCCATCCGTTTAGCCGATTTTGATGAAAATTGGTATAGAGATAGCTTGCATCCCGGGGAAGGACATAGGCTACTTTTGATTCCGGAAAATTAAAGAGTTCCCACGGGATTTTTAAAAACCTACAATCCACGCGAACGAAGTCGCGGGCATCATCTAGTAATTAATATTTATCGATAAATCATTATTAAACACATTTTACATCCTCTAGGTATACCAGACGATAGCTTGGTGAAATTGCAGAAGAAAATGCGCTTCAATTCCGATTTGTCTCCACCTGCCACCTGCACCACCACCACCTGCAACTGCTGCAGCCCTGAACTGCCATCTACACCAGAAAAAGTCATACCTGTACCTGAAAAAGAAACTCCAACAAAAATAAGGTAAGCGTTCCCATAAAAAAGTTTAACTAATCATAAACTAATGCTTATGTTCTTAAAGCCTCGCCAAGGTCTGCACCCGTACGTGCTCGTATCTAACTACGTAGTCGAGACGATATTTTTTTTTACAATAGTAAAATTATTGTACAGTTTTATATTGGTACTGCGACCGTCACAACTTGCTTTTGGTGTAAACGGCGGCGGTTCCTCTGGTGCTGCAAATGTTATTAGGCGGCGATAATCACTTAACATCAGGTTTGCCTGCTCGTTTGCACGCTATTTTTATTTAAAAAAAAAAGTGTGTACCTAGATGTTATGTAGAATGCATGTTTTAGACTTTCGCGTGGTGACAATAGAAAACAGGTATATTATCGTAAAATACTTATTGCATGCTAATAGGCAGAATTTGGCTGTACCTTTTTGTTTTGTAACGTCACTGTTTACCCATATATTCGCAATAAATAAATTTGAATTGAATTGATTTCAAAATCTTTATTTATAATTATGTATTACAAATCGTACACGCGTCTACGCGCATTGTGTGTTTCAGGCTCCAGTTCTTAAGCTATTTTTTTCGTTATATTTAGTCGTTAGTTATAATATAGATTAGATATGCATATTACTAAAAGAGTCAGTCAGAAAAGCAGGCGAATTATTATTCATTGGGTATTTTTAGATGAGTTTAGTTAAAATGTCCTCTCATATTAAACTTGCGCGTGGATATGGATCACAACGCGTAGAGGCTTATCGAGAGTTTTAGTCTTTAAACTAACGTTAACTGAAATATTAACTTGATCGGGGAACAAATGCCATTTCAACCACTTGATTGAAATAACGACCTAAGAACAAAAAGTATTTAATAGTCGTCGAGTCTCGAGTCAGAGCGAGACTGCTTTCAAAACGGTCAAACACCCGCATTTATACAAATCGATTCAAAATGGCTGCCCCGCCACAAATCACGTGACGTCGGATGAGTCAAATAATGTCCAATTCATTAAACTAACTTCAACAAATAAATTGATAATCTTGATCATTACTTTGAATTCAAACCAATTCTTTAAAATAAGCTAAAAATAACTAGTAATTTATTCAGTGTTGCTGATATAATATATAGATAATTGGCAGCAGTGTTTTCGAAAATGTCTTTACGAAATAAAGAGGACCAAGCAGCAAGAATTTATATAGCACAAGAAATGCATGGATTTACGCGGTAAAGGTTATTATAGCTTTTGTAGCTTAGTGGTATTTTTATATGAGTTTGTTAGCTGTCCAATATATTTTATTTTTATTTTTATACCTTTTTATACGTTGTTGAAACTATCTGGCATAATATATCATATCATCATCATATCATCATACATAAGTATTATGAGACCGAAATATAGATAAATCTACATGCAGCGAGTGCTTTAAATAAGTAGTACTAACTGTAACTACTATAATACCTACAGGAATTGGTTTATATTGGAAATATATATTTTGAATTTTATGGGAGTAGATACCTAATATTATTAGAATATTTAGAGTGATCACTACCCATATTCTAAAATGCGAAAGTGTGTTTGTTGATTAACCCTTCAATCACGTCGCAACGTTGTGCACGACGACGCAATTTTTGCATAGTTAAGTCATGGAAAGTGAGTGACATAGGCTACTTTTTATCCCGGAAAATCCACGCGATTTTAAAAACCTTAATCCACGCGAACGCAGTCACGGGTATCGCCAACATTAGAATATAAATTAAAAAAAAGAAAGACAGAAAAAACGTTTATTATTTGAAAGTAGTGTTTTGAGTAGCATGTTATAATAGTGTTTGTGAGATCGGCATGCGACATCGGTGATGGGTATCGGGTTGTTTCCAGAGAGCTTTACACGCTGGTCGAGAACCTCCGCTTCAGGACGTCCATGTTTGTTGGTTGCAGCCTTCCCATCATCTACTACGGAGCGCGCACGCACAAGCAGATCCAGCAGGTCGTGAAGGAGTTGGGCAGGACGGTGTACTGCGGTGACGCGCGGATGTCGATTCTGTCGTCGAGGGATCATAGTTGCATACGGGAGTATGATAGGAGCCAGTGGCCGTCTAAGAATGATATGTGTTCTTCGTGTATTAAGGTGGGTTGTACTTGTTTTTAGGGTTCCTCTCTCCAGAGAAAAAAAAGAACTCTTATAGGATCACTTCGTTGTCTATCTGTCTGACCCGTCAAGGGAATCAAAATCAGGAAACCAAACCGGTAGGTACTTCCCGTTGACCTAGAATGAAGCAATGTCTTATTGAACAAGTAAAGGGAAAATCCGCAAACCGTGAGTTTGTGGTTACGTGTGGTGTGTTCTTACATACCTTGATAGTCTAGTGGTTACGATCCCGGGCACGCACTTCTATAACTTTTCAGAGTTATGTGCGTTTTAAGAAATTAAATATCACTCTCTTTAACGGTGAAGGAAAACATCGTGAAGAAACCTGCATGCCTGAGAGTTCTCCATAATGATCTCAAGGTGTGTAAAGTCTGCCAATCCGCACTTGGCCAGCGCGCTGGACTATGGCCAAATCCTTCTCATACTGAGAGGAGGAGAGGAGCTCTGTAGTCAGCCGGCTATGGGTTGATCATGATGATTTCTTACATATTATTACGATTTTAAACTAAGTTCTCATTTTACAGCCGCTGTCGTCTAAAGAAAAACAGAAAATCAACACCCTACAGGAGACCAACTGCAAGTACTACGACAACCGCAAAGCTTTAAACCGGAAGGTCCTGCCGCCCTCCTTTGATCTCAAGGAACTAGTGACGCAGGGCGAAATTATGACCGCTTGTCCATACTACGCCGCTAGAGAGATGGCTAAGAATGCCGACATTGTGTTCTGCCCCTACAACTACTTGATTGAACCCGGTATTAGGAAAAGTGTAAGACGTACTTCCCGAGATATTAAATTTTTGAATCAGTGTATAATCTAAATATACCTATAAAAGAAAAAGTTAACTTTGTAGATGCAAATAGATCTGACAGACAACATCGTGATAATCGACGAGGGCCACAACATCGAGGACATCTGCCGGGATGCCGCCACTTGCAACTTGACTAGGGACCAAGTGAAAAACGCTTTGAAGGTAATGCTGCTACCATCAATTGCCGGTTCACTGCAAAGTTATAACCACTAGGCTATCGCTAGGTATTGCTTGCAAAGTTATAACAACTAGGCTATCGCTAGGTATTGCTTGCAAAGTTATAACCACTAGGCTATCGCTAGGTAATGCTTGCAAAGTTATAACCACTAGGCTATCGCTAGGTATTGCTTGCAAAGTTATAACCACTAGGCTATCGCTAGGTAATGCTTGCAAAGTTATAACCACTAAGCTATCGCTAGGCAATGCTTGCAAAGTTATAACCACTAGGCTATCGCTAGGTATTGCTTGCAAAGTTATAACCACTAGGCTATCGCTAGGTAATGCTTGCAAAGTTATAACCACTGGGCTATCGCTAGGTAATGCTTGCAAAGTTATAACCACTAGGCTATCGCTAGGTAATGCTTGCAAAGTTATAACCACTAGGCTATCGCTAGGTAATGCTTGCAAAGTTATAACCACTAGGCTATCGCTAGGTAATGCTTGCAAAGTTATAACCACTAGGCTATCGCTAGGTAATGCTTGCAAAGTTATAACCACTAGGCTATCGCTAGGTAATTAATGCTTGCAACGTTATAATAACCTTTTTCTACGCTAGTACACACCAAATATTTGTAAAGATGATATTTTTTTAAGGAACTCGAAACAGTAGCTTCGTTCCGGTACGCCAATCAAGGTATCATGCCACACGTCGGAGAGCTGCAGCTCGCTTTGGGAAACTGGGACCAATGGTGCGTTTGTTTCCTTTTCTATTTTATACTGCGTTTTCAACTTAGTTACACATATTTAACTTATGAAATACCTACTAGACAGGAAGATTTTTATTTAGATAAATGAACTTTTACAAGTTCTTTTGAATCGTCAAGTGATACGTTTCCAATAGGTTCTCAATACAGGAGAACCACAAAAAACTCGGCGGTTGCTCTTTTAAAAAAATTAACAATCTTAAATGTACAATGAACCAAAAGCCTAATTTGCTATAATCCGCGGAAACAATTTCCGCGTTTCGGCGGATTATAGCAAATTAAGCTTTTGGTTCATTGTATATCATGGACTTACGCAAAGTAACGCCTGCTTCTATACAACAAATCTTAAATGTATAAAAATAACTGATCTATTAGCCCGATATGTCCAATAGTTTGAGCTGTGCAGCTCAAACTATTGGACATATCGGGCTGAAATTTGAAATGCAGAATTTTATTGTTTACGAAGTTTGGTTCACAGATAGCTTGCATCCATGGGAAGGACATAGCCTACTATTTATCCCGGAAAATCAATGAATCAACTACCCAGTAAGATTGTATTCTATTCATCATCATCATGATCAACCCATCACCGGCTCACTACAGAGCGCGGGTCTTCTCTCAGAGTGAAAAGGGTTTTTGGCCATAGTCTACCACGCTGGCCATGTGCGGATTGGTAGACTTCACACACCTTTGAGAACATTATGGAGAACTCTCAGGCATGCAGGTTTCCTCACGATGTTTTCCTTCACCGTTAAAGCAAATGATATTTAATTAATTAAAACGCACATAACTCCGAAAAGTTAGAGGTGCGTGCCCGGAATCGAACCCCCGACCTCCGATTAGAAGGCGGACGTCCTAACCACTAGGCTATCACAGCTTATTATATCACAGTGTATTCTATTGTAGGTTCGTAAACCAAACTCCGTTAATAAACACTCAGTCGGTGAATGGCATGGAAGCGACGTTCAGCTGGCAAGTGGAGAACTTTGTACAGACGCTAAACAACCACAACATCGGGCAGAACCAATACAACGGTAATTATGCTTTAATTTAATTTGAAACATCCTTATTGCTTAATACTATGACAGAGAATAAAAACCGGCCAACCGCAGTGTAGGATTCCGTAGTCATACTCCTTAACCTGTGAACCCTACTTAGCCATGATAGGTTTTCTTTAAAATTGATTAGGGGGGGGGGGGGGGGGGGCTGCACTTGACTCTAATAATTTGCAGTTTGTAAAACATCATATTTTACATACGGATCTAGAAATCGAATAATGATGTTCCCACACCCACAGTATTTTTAAAATACCTATTCAACGATACCCCACACTATGGGGCAGACGAGAAAAAAAAAATATTTATCACAATTTTATTTCACCACTTTGTCGGCTTGATAATTATTTATACCCGTGCCAAATTACAGATTTCTACCACTAATAGTCTCTGAGATTAACCGAGGACGGACGGACGGACATGGCGATATATGGCTTATATATATATAAGGATTCCTTGTTTACTACCCTAAATAATACAGGATAATATGCTTTAAAAAAAACAAAGGGCGACCTTATACCAGTGATCCCTTCCAGGCAACCCATACTTAAGATAAGAACTGTAAGACGGGGAGTCGCAATGCAACTAACTATACATACAGTACTTATACTTCTTACTTCACTGTATATTACACTAATTACAGCATTCCATCAAAACGTGGAGCTTTTCTGTAGGAAGTTCCGTGAAGACAGCCGCACTTTGATTGGAGTCACGCAATCCACTTGCAGTCTCTTAGAATCCCTCGACACTGTGCTTGGTGAGTTTAATGCATAATTCGGTATCGAATTCGAAATGATTAAATAGGTGTTCAAATTCCAGTTTGACTAAATAATGAGTTCGAAAAAAAATGGTGTCCGAACTCCGAACACCAGTTTCGCTAAACGAATAAATTAAATTAAATGTAGTCCATATAAAATGGCCCTTAGATCCGTGTTAAATATAACTTACAACATAATATGAAGTGGAGCGGAGTTGATCCTGATTGGTTTACTGAACTATATTTATATTTATCAATAATGTGATTGGTTAAAAACACACGTCTCAGTCAAAATGCACCCTAAGTCGGCGGCCCAGGTGGGAGTGGGTGCGTCCTGTGGGGCGGCCAGCAACGTGTAGAACAAACTTAATATTTACAAGAAGTTGGAAGGAAGACGCACGGACGTGACCTAATCAAGAACGGGTGCCAAGCGGCGTGGAAAGTATGGATTGCGCTCGCGTCTCGCCCCGCAGGACACACCCGCTCCCGCCTGGGCCGCCCGCTTAGACTCAAGAAAGAGGAGACCCTTACCCTTAAATAGCATCAGAATCACGTAAATGTGTCGAATCGCAGGTTTTCTGTTCCGCGATTCGGGCAAGCACATGGACGACTTCAAGCCGGTGCTGGTGCGCAAACTCCGCTCCGAAGTAAACGACGCCAATGCGTGGAGGGCTTCACAGTTTAATAAGGTAGTAAATCCATACTGAATCCAACCGCGCCTGGATGATTATTCGCTCCAAACTTTGCGATTGCTCTCGTAAACTGTGATGTGACTTCCACTATTCAAATATTTCTTCAAATATTACTTTAAATTTGTTTTAGCTCTTTGTAATTTACTACTATTTAATTATTTATTTTTTTACTCTCTGTAATGCTGCTAAGGAAGGCCAGGATAAACTTAAAACACATCCTAAAGTAAGTTTTATCACTATCGAAATGTATAGGTATTGATTTATTTAGATGTTCTCAACAAAAACCTCAGTTTTGTAATGCATACCTTTACCGTCATGAATTTATAAGAACTTATTACTCTCTCTTTATCGTGGCTCCTTTCCATCAATCACAGGATGTTAGTTTTCTTAGGATAATAATGCAGATCTTTCCACGTACGTTATCATCTGATATACGCGTAAACCTCTGATATGCGGTATACCAAGCCACATGAATTTATATTTGCAGGCAATTTTTAGCTAATTTGAAGGTATAATAGACTAATGGCACAATTTCAGCAAGCTGAGTACGAGCCGTTGACTCTCCGGCTCATTTGCATGAACCCGGCGGTGGTGTTCGAAGGCCTGCATCCCGCGAGGTGCATCATCCTCGCTTCTGGCACACTCACTCCGCAGATAAGCATGCAGTCCGAACTCGCTACCGAATTCCCGTTGAGAATCAGCCCGAAACACATTATTCCCAGCGATAGGGTAAGTCTAACTACCTGCCATGTGATGTTTTGTATGATTTAAACTGATGCCCGCGACTTATCCGCCTGGATTTAGGTTTT
Source organism: Maniola hyperantus (assembly GCF_902806685.2). Lineage (NCBI taxonomy): Eukaryota > Metazoa > Arthropoda > Insecta > Lepidoptera > Nymphalidae > Maniola > Maniola hyperantus. Next base: position 12,071,074 of record NC_048544.1, on the reverse strand, counting down.
TAATATCTCGTGAGAACTCTATGATTTCCCAGTACAAAAAAGTATCCTATGTCACTCTCCTGTACCCATGCAAAAATCACGTCGATCCGTTGCGACGTGATTGAAGGACAAACCAATAAACAAACACTTTCGCGTTTATAATATGGGTAGTGACAGCAAAAACGATTTATAAATATTCGAGCTTTTCACTAAGAATATATTATCCAATAGTGTTCTGCAATGCCTCAGAAAGTTTGTCAATTATAAACATACGGCGAACTTGTCACGTACAGGTTTGCTGTCGAATTGTCCGGATTTTTAAAGGTTGATAGAGATAGATAGTTACATGATATGTAAGTCGGAAGCTTTCTAAAACTTTCCGTTACATCCAGGTTTGGATAGGTTCACTCTCAAGTTGTCCTGACGGTACTCCACTAGAGTGCACCAGCCAAGGCACCAAACAGACGGCCGTGCAAGACGCGCTGGGCGAGGCGGTGTATGAAGTGTGTCGCGTCACGCCACACGGCGTGCTCTGCTTCTTCCCTTCGTACCAACGCATGAACGGGCTTGTGAGGCGGTGAGTCAATACATACAGGGCATCAAAAGAAGCTCTAAAGATTATGGAGTCATTTTTTAATTTTTGGAAATGGTTTTAGATGGCGACAAACCGGTTTGTGGAGAAGAATGACAGAACTAAAGAATATCTTCATGGAGAGCAGTGACGCTAAAGACCATGACAACAATATGGAGGTAAATGCAGAACTAAGATACGACGCAATCTTCTCACTTCTGTCCTTTTTATAGCTATCAAGATATTTTATTCAAATTTAAAAATATTTATTTCATGTCGAACAACGCATGGCTCTTAATATTATTATGACATGTCAAGGTCTACCACCAGTTCGGAAAGCCACTTCTAATGCGAAGAACTGACCAGAAACTTTACATTTACTTTTAGAAGATAAAATAAAAGCAAGCAATACGGGAAATAAAAGTTCCCACATAGTTTTTGAAAACCTAAATCCACATGGACGAATTCCAAAATGTATCAGAGTGCCTTCAGGTGCAGATCAGACTCTCTTCTGATAGACATTTTTCAAGTTTCAAGACTCGTCTATTTTATGTCTGGCAGGAGTATTACGACTGCGTGGGCTCGGACACGGGCGCGCTGCTGTTCGCCGTGTACCGCGGGAAGGTGGCCGAGGGGATGGACTTCAAGGACCGGCAGGCCAGGGCTGTCATCACTGTGAGTGTAATGACCTTCCGAGACGGTCAAAGGTCAAACACGCAGATTAGTTTTGCTTGATCAAGCTGCTTAATGCGCCCGTCAAGCAGCTTGATCAAGCAAACGGCACTTTTCTCGGCACACGGTCCCAACGTCGCTTCAAGCACGCACTTAAAGGCTCAAGCATGAAGCACACAAACAAAACGTTTTGCGTCATCATTCCTCATACGCATGGCTGAGGTTTGGAATACTCCAATTATGTACTCTAATTATGTATTTCCTACCAATTACAACCGGGTATCTTTAAAACAAGACTGAATAGGCATCCTCTAGGTAAACGCGTCCCATCTTAGGCCACATCATCACTTTCCATCAGGTGTGATTGTGGTCAAGCGTTTGCTTATAATTAATTTTAAAAAAAAGCAAACTTCTTGAGCCGTCAAAATTCTTGACTCAAACAAAAATCTACGCGCTTGACCGTCTCGGACGCCCATAATGTTACTTGTGTACTCCCTGTACGCAGTATCTGGTCTCGCAGGAAACTGACAGACGTTGGGTGATTATGTATCTCGCGACAGGCTTGCGACAGGTTAAATCTCGCGATCATTGCTGTCAAACGTCCGGCTAGAGAGACAGCAATAGCCACAAAGCAAAATAAGAAGAAGAAGAGAGACAACAAATGAACTGTCGGATTGCTACTGCTTTCGCGTTGCTGTCGCTACTGCAACGTTTTACGTAATCACCCCGCCGGTTTGGTCACGAATCAAAGGGCCCTGGCACTGCGCTTAGGCTGGCTCGCGGTGGTCGTGGACATCGCTTACTGTATATTAATTATTGAGAGTATGGTATGATCGCTTTTACACTTCACGCGAGTGTGTCAGCGTCTTCGACACAGAACAAAACCGACAAAATTAGGAGAAAAGCGTGAAGCTGAGATGTGTGCTACGATTCTAGATTTGTGGTTCGCGGACGTTGTCGAGCAATGGTTTATTTGACGATTCAAAAGCACTTGTAAAAGTTTACTCAATACAAATATATTATATTCTAAATTGTGAAATCTTCGTTCAGGATATAATAGTTGAGATTGTTCGTAGATCGGAGTGCCGTACCCTAACAAATACGACATAGCGGTGAGCGAGAAGATGAAGTACAACGACAAGTATGTCAAAGAGAGAAAGCTGCTGTCTGGCACAGATTGGTACTTAGTGCAGGCATACAGGTGAGTAAATCGTTTTGTTCGGTGTGGATTTGTGTGATATCAAATAGAGAAATAGATATATTCTATGCCCCACAAAATATACTAAAGATTATGTTAAAAATTAAACGACAGATACCGAGGTGATTCCAAAACAAAGACATTAAGTTCTATAACTTGACCAGAAATATAAAAAAATTGCTCTGGGGGCGCCACTAGTATATGGTCTTGTATAAATTAGTTCCACGGGTTTTCCGTAATATGGCGAGGTATTTTATTTTTCTGGTCAGGCTTTAAACAACAACAATATATAAGGCATACGTTTTGAGAAACCACTCGCCATATTTGCTCATGTTAAAAGTAAGATTTTGGTCCTACCTACCGGTACCTACAGATATGCAACTAGCATGGCCCCTCATTCCCTCTCGCTCAAGCAGAGGTATTTACTTGCGAAATGTTATTCCATCTATTTTACGTTCGCTTCGGCTATTGTAGCGAATAAAGTCGCCACGGTGATTAGGACAAAACATAATCATTTTGTCACGTTCTAATAAGTGCTTAAATGTATTTACCTATCTCTTCTAACAGTAAGTCACAATAGGGCTACTCCTACAGTTATTTATTCTGAGGGTCAGCCGTACTTTTGACATGACAGTTGACACAGAGTAGGTAAATATGGCTAGTCCTTTGTTATAATAAAATGGCTGTGACATATAGCCGGACGTGATAAAGGTGATTCCAATGTTTCGCGTTTTATTTTTGAGTCAACGGATACTATAACATGATTTACATCGCAGCGTATCGGAGCTAATTTCTAAAATTTAATTAATAAATTAATCACAAATTTGTCGCGCGAAAAATTCGCAAGATTGCTCACGAATTCTTGCTAAGTTTTCAAGCCTAAAAACATGTTTTCAGAGCGCTGAACCAGGCCGTCGGTCGCTGCGTGCGGCACAGCGGCGACTGGGGCGCGGTGTTGCTGCTGGATGCGCGCTTCCGCGAGTTCTACTTCACGCAACACCTGTCCGCCTGGGTCAAGGAATATGTGAGTTGTTACGTTTTTTTTTACGAATTCTACAACGTATTAGATAATATTCGTAACATCCAGGCAAGCTGAGGTAAACAACAAATTTTACCGCTACCATGAAAAAGTAGCATATTATACTGGTTGTAACCAGAACGCTGGCAAAAACGATACCAGGTGATACTACTGATGATTACTGATATACCACAAAAAAAACGTGAAAAAAATAATCCTAGAATTTCGTAAAAGTTTATAATAAGCAAATAATACAACGAACAAATTTGCCAACTACCGTTGCGTAAGTAGGCCACTCGAAGTCAATGCCGCGTCGTAGGCGGGGCATTGACCCGAGTTTTGCACGCTATACATCGCGGGTTTGAATAAATACTAAATCACTAAAACTACAAAATGAGACAAATAGTTATGTTATTGGATTGTGTTTAGGTCATATAACGATAACGCTAATTTATTGCTAGCGTTCTGGTTACAACCTGTATTACATAAACTCTGCTCTTAAGTATAAAATAATTTAGTCAAACTGTGTCATAGCTCAACATAAATCAATGGGAATTTTTCACAATTAATTTTTTTTATTGGTGTTCCCAACATTCGTACCAATTTTTAGCCCTATGCGAATTATTCTAACCTTGAATGTCTATTTTGACCAGACTATAACATAATTTATATCCCGTAGAGTGAAATAAGCTTAACAATGGGGTCGATTCTCTTGTACACAATCTATAAACTAAACTAAATTAACAGGTCTGAATCTAGTGCTATCCTTTTCCGCAAGCAACATTATAAAAGGGATAGCAATAGATTTAGACGTGTCATTTTAGTTTAGAGATTGTGTAACAACGGAATTAGCCACAATAGTGTTATAAGAAAATATGTTTTTTCCAGTTGGGATGTAATCACCACACCTTCAACAGTCTAGTCAACGGCTCAAATAGCTTGAAAGCATTTATGGAGGAAATGACGCGGAGGGAAAATAAATGATTTAGTTTTACGACAAACCCAATAATAGAATAAGTTTTATTTTTAAAATATTTTTTGTTTTGTTTATCATGATTAAAATCTATTGTCATTTGGTGCCTATTTCAACTTGACCGCAAAAATAATAGGATAAATAAATCCTATACCTTATATTTGTTTTTTAAATCAAGTTTTTTTTTTTTAAATATCTTAGTGGAAGCATTTAAAAACTGTATAACAGTATATATATATATATATATAACATAAAAGTTGAAAGTGCACTGTTAGTATTTAACTAGTTGATTAAAAGGGAGACATATTTTGAGTTGATGCAAATCAATTGCATAGCACCATCTTTTTCAAATTTTATGGTGTGTACAGTACCAGTTTTCATTTAAGGTCAAAACACAAGGGCTCTTAAATACCGGCGGGTCAATCGCGAGGACTCCTAGACGCCTAGGTATCGCATTGACCCACACCTAGGGGGGGGTCAATAACGTGGCGATACGCCGCCGTACGACAAATTTAATGAGTGCGTATGCACATATAGTACGCGACAGGTCGAGATAGCAATCGGGGACGGAACGCCCCGCACACCCACACAGCCCCACGCTAACTCGGTGCGGGCAAGCGCGGGTGACGTGCGGGTGTGCGGGGCGTCCCCCCGCCTCATACCCCGATTGCCATCTCGACGTGTAGCGGAATATAGGTACAGAAATTTTGACGTACCTTAAGTGTAGTATTATACCTAAATCGAGATGACTTTTTGCCCGTCCGTCATTTAATCGCCCTGTGCATTTCGACCCTAAGCGACACGTTATTTTTACTATTGTAACTGTGATGTTAAGAGGCTTTGTTCCGATATTATATTTTTGTAAAAATTATGAAATTAGAATTCATCATTGATGATGAGCAATCAGGGTATCTATAGGTTATACAGTTTTTGTAATATTTTAAATTGTAACAAAATTCTAAGTTGAAATATTCACGATCTCGAGTCTCTAAAAAAAGTAAAAATAAACGAAATCAAGAAAAAAGTGTTTCTACACTTGTGATTTTAGTACAGTAAGGTTTTTTATACAAAAAATATATGTTGACCATTATGTTTGATGATGAATTACACATTTGCCCAACACACTCGGCTAATGTGTACATGTCTTCATAGCCGAAAACGGGATTAATGCACGCTTGCACTTGTGCGCATGCATGTCGCAGTCGCACAGCACACCGTGCACCTCAATGTTGTTTGTGAAAAACATAGCACCAGAAAGTTAGTTTACATGAGCACAGCGCAGCGCAGCATAGCTCAATGTTGATTGGTCACCCTTGAGGCGGTTACAGACTCATCCGATCCGAGTCCGTGAAAATACGTTACTTTTTAGGGTTCCGTTGTAAACAAGGAACCCATATAGTTTCGCCATGTCCGTCCGTCCGTCCTCGGTTAATCTCAGACTATTAGTGCTAGAAATCTGTAATTGGGCACGGGTATAAATATTAATCACGCCGACAAAGTGGTGAAATAAAATTGTGATAAACATTTTTTTTTAGGGTAGCTACATGTAAAGTGGGGATGATTTTTTTCTTGTCTATCCCATAGTGTGGGGTATCGTTGAATAGGTCTTTTACAAATACTGTGGAACATTTTTCGATTTCTAGATCCGTTTGTAAAATATGATGTTTTAAAGTGCTACTTCTTATTAGTTTTCAAGTGTGCGTGTGTGTGTGTCCCTCTATCAGACAAATGGTAGTATACACGCTGAAATTTTGGTTGTTTTCCCGAAGCGAAATGATTTTGTCGTGGTATTACAATCGATTTATAAATATAAAAAATATTACAGTCAAAAATGTCAAATTTACAATCGGGAAAAACAAAAATCGAATGAGACTTCGAACCAATAGTGATACCGCGTGCGTGCAGGCTAGTTTATGCCGTATCACTACGCGCGAGAGTTTATTTTGCTCTATACTTTTTCACTTTATTGGCAGCGCGGTTCGAGTGGATATACCTACCTACTATTCACGTTACGTCTAGGAAGTTACTATTGTTTCTCACACTTTCGAGTTGTTGATATTTTTTTAATTATTTCAAAACAAAAACATTTTTATTTTTTAAGTTTAACTAAAAATTTCGATAGTACTACTGAGGGCAAATCGTTTTGCCGCGGGAAGACAACCACTAAAATTTCACTGTGTATAGGAACGTGAAAAAATTCACAGCAGTAGTATATATAATCTACTACGGAACCCTACACTGCACGTGGCCCGCCACGCACTTTTTTTTGTTTTTTTTTTGTATGGTAGGTAGCTTATGACATATTTCGTAGATATTTTTTATATCCGTATTTTTACTGATTCGGATCGGATGAGTGCGTGATCACTGTTACACGTTGGCCGGCCAATGCCAAACGCGGACCTGAGTGTACAGAATGTCAAAGAGAAACTAAAGAATAAAATCTTTGTTTTCTACAACTCTTTTATTTATAACCTTATTACCTAAATTACAATAAATAACTTAAACAATAGTCTGGTACTTTGCATTCATTTTTAGGGTTCTGTACCTAAAAAGGAACAATTATAGCATCGCTTTGTTGTCTGTCAGTCTGTCCATCGTCTCTGTCAAGAAAACCTATACAGTATGTCCCGTTGACCTAGAATCATGAAATTTGACAGGTAGGTGGTAGTAGCTGTCCTATAAACTTCTTGTAAGAGTTCTTGTAAAGAGTCTTGTAAACTCTTATATAGTCTGTAAGCTTGTGGTTACATCACAAAAACATTAAAATGACTGTCATTAACTTCCAATGTTCTACTGAAGAGTTAGGTATATCTTGTGCGATGGTAGGGAACCCTTCGTGTACGATGGTAGGGAACCCTTCGTGGACGATGGTAGGGAGCCCTTCGTGGACGAGCCCGACTTGCACTTGACCGGTTTTTTTTTGGATCCTGCAACAAAAAACAACTTACATAAAATTACACGCTTAGTTGGAGGTGGAATAATACGTGACAAAATACAATTCTTTTGTTTTTTAATAGATACACAGGTGCGTAAGAAATGACTTTTCATGCGCCATTTTAACTTTATGTGTCAAATGTGATGTCAAAAGTGCGATAATAGTCCTTATTTTAAAGGAGAATGGTACTTTTGACATGACAGTTGACCCATAGAGTTAAAATGGCGCGTGAGAAGTCATTTGTACGGACTATATATTATATCGTTTCACTGACACGGTTCGTGAGGTAGAGCACGGGTTGCGAGAGGGTGACAGTTGACGTAAAAATCAAGGAATTCAGCGTCGCTGTCAGCTTCCCGGACCTTACCTCACAAGCCGGCTCAGTCAAGCGGTACACCTATAGTAAGGAGACAATGAAAACCGCCACCGACCAATCTAGTAAATAATATGTTATTTTAGGCTTGCCCAGTGTTGAGAAGCATAAGAAAGCAGTCACAGTGATTATCCACAACAACTAACCCCGTGCGTGCTGAATTGCACTTTATTGCGTCGCGTCGTGGCAAGAGTTGCTGTTCATTTAAACGTTTATGCGGTCCCCCAGACAGACTTGCTGCAGATGTCGCACGAGTACGGCTCCTCGCCCGTGTGCGTCCTGTACACGACCAATTACAGTAACGGATAACTCACGGGTGGTGCAGTCGACGGAGCGCTCGTGGCGCTTGAGGTGCGACACGTGCGGGAACGACTTGCTGCAGATGTCGCACGAGTACGGCTTCTCGCCCGTGTGCGTCCTGTACACGACCAATTACAGTAACGGATAACTCACGGGTGGTGCAGTCGACGGAGCGCTCGTGGCGCTTGAGGTGCGACACGTGCGGGAACGACTTGCTGCAGATGTCGCACGAGTACGGCTTCTCGCCCGTGTGCGTCCTGTACACGACCAATTACAGTAACGGATAACTCACGGGTGGTGCAGTCGACGGAGCGCTCGTGGCGCTTGAGGTGCGACACGTGCGGGAACGACTTGCTGCAGATGTCGCACGAGTACGGCTTCTCGCCCGTGTGCGTCCTGTACACGACCAATTACAGTAACGGATAACTCACGGGTGGTGCAGTCGACGGAGCGCTCGTGGCGCTTGAGGTGCGTCACGTGCGGGAACCACTTGCTGCAGATGTCGCACGAGTACGGCTTCTCGCCCGTGTGCGTCCTGTACACGACCAATTACAGTAACGGATAACTCACGGGTGGTGCAGTCGACGGAGCGCTCGTGGCGCTTGAGGTGCGACACGTGCGGGAACGACTTGCTGCAGATGTCGCACGAGTACGGCTTCTCGCCCGTGTGCGTCCTGTACACGACCAATTACAGTAACGGATAACTCACGGGTGGTGCAGTCGACGGAGCGCTCGTGGCGCTTGAGGTGCGACACGTGCGGGAACGACTTGCTGCAGATGTCGCACGAGTACGGCTTCTCGCCCGTGTGCGTCCTGTACACGACCAATTACAGTAACGGATAACTCACGGGTGGTGCAGTCGACGGAGCGCTCGTGGCGCTTGAGGTGCGTCACGTGCGGAAACCACTTGCTGCAGATGTCGCACGAGTACGGCTCCTCGCCCGTGTGCGTCCTGTACACGACCAATTACAGTAACGGATAACTCACGGGTGGTGCAGTCGACGGAGCGCTCGTGGCGCTTGAGGTGCGACACGTGCGGGAACGACTTGCTGCAGATGTCGCACGAGTACGGCTTCTCGCCCGTGTGCGTCCTGTACACGACCAATTACAGTAACGGATAACTCACGGGTGGTGCAGTCGACGGAGCGCTCGTGGCGCTTGAGGTGCGACACGTGCGGGAACGACTTGCTGCAGATGTCGCACGAGTACGGCTTCTCGCCCGTGTGCGTCCTGTACACGACCAATTACAGTAACGGATAACTCACGGGTGGTGCAGTCGACGGAGCGCTCGTGGCGCTTGAGGTGCGACACGTGCGGGAACGACTTGCTGCAGATGTCGCACGAGTACGGCTTCTCGCCCGTGTGCGTCCTGTACACGACCAATTACAGTAACGGATAACTCACGGGTGGTGCAGTCGACGGAGCGCTCGTGGCGCTTGAGGTGCGACACGTGCGGGAACGACTTGCTGCAGATGTCGCACGAGTACGGCTTCTCGCCCGTGTGCGTCCTGTACACGACCAATTACAGTAACGGATAACTCACGGGTGGTGCAGTCGACGGAGCGCTCGTGGCGCTTGAGGTGCGACACGTGCGGGAACCACTTGCTGCAGATGTCGCACGAGTACGGCTTCTCGCCCGTGTGCGTCCTGTACACGACCAATTACAGTAACGGATAACTCACGGGTGGTGCAGTCGACGGAGCGCTCGTGGCGCTTGAGGTGCGACACGTGCGGGAACGACTTGCTGCAGATGTCGCACGAGTACGGCTTCTCGCCCGTGTGCGTCCTGTACACGACCAATTACAGTAACGGATAACTCACGGGTGGTGCAGTCGACGGAGCGCTCGTGGCGCTTGAGGTGCGACACGTGCGGGAACGACTTGCTGCAGATGTCGCACGAGTACGGCTTCTCGCCCGTGTGCGTCCTGTACACGACCAATTACAGTAACGGATAACTCACGGGTGGTGCAGTCGACGGAGCGCTCGTGGCGCTTGAGGTGCGACACGTGCGGGAACGACTTGCTGCAGATGTCGCACGAGTACGGCTTCTCGCCCGTGTGCGTCCTGTACACGACCAATTACAGTAACGGATAACTCACGGGTGGTGCAGTCGACGGAGCGCTCGTGGCGCTTGAGGTGCGACACGTGCGGGAACGACTTGCTGCAGATGTCGCACGAGTACGGCTTCTCGCCCGTGTGCGTCCTGTACACGACCAATTACAGTAACGGATAACTCACGGGTGGTGCAGTCGACGGAGCGCTCGTGGCGCTTGAGGTGCGACACGTGCGGGAACGACTTGCTGCAGATGTCGCACGAGTACGGCTTCTCGCCCGTGTGCGTCCTGTACACGACCAATTACAGTAACGGATAACTCACGGGTGGTGCAGTCGACGGAGCGCTCGTGGCGCTTGAGGTGCGACACGTGCGGGAACGACTTGCTGCAGATGTCGCACGAGTACGGCTTCTCGCCCGTGTGCGTCCTGTACACGACCAATTACAGTAACGGATAACTCACGGGTGGTGCAGTCGACGGAGCGCTCGTGGCGCTTGAGGTGCGACACGTGCGGGAACGACTTGCTGCAGATGTCGCACGAGTACGGCTTCTCGCCCGTGTGCGTCCTGTACACGACCAATTACAGTAACGGATAACTCACGGGTGGTGCAGTCGACGGAGCGCTCGTGGCGCTTGAGGTGCGACACGTGCGGGAACGACTTGCTGCAGATGTCGCACGAGTACGGCTTCTCGCCCGTGTGCGTCCTGTACACGACCAATTACAGTAACGGATAACTCACGGGTGGTGCAGTCGACGGAGCGCTCGTGGCGCTTGAGGTGCGACACGTGCGGGAACGACTTGCTGCAGATGTCGCACGAGTACGGCTTCTCGCCCGTGTGCGTCCTGTACACGACCAATTACAGTAACGGATAACTCACGGGTGGTGCAGTCGACGGAGCGCTCGTGGCGCTTGAGGTGCGACACGTGCGGGAACGACTTGCTGCAGATGTCGCACGAGTACGGCTTCTCGCCCGTGTGCGTCCTGTACACGACCAATTACAGTAACGGATAACTCACGGGTGGTGCAGTCGACGGAGCGCTCGTGGCGCTTGAGGTGCGACACGTGCGGGAACGACTTGCTGCAGATGTCGCACGAGTACGGCTTCTCGCCCGTGTGCGTCCTGTACACGACCAATTACAGTAACGGATAACTCACGGGTGGTGCAGTCGACGGAGCGCTCGTGGCGCTTGAGGTGCGACACGTGCGGGAACGACTTGCTGCAGATGTCGCACGAGTACGGCTTCTCGCCCGTGTGCGTCCTGTACACGACCAATTACAGTAACGGATAACTCACGGGTGGTGCAGTCGACGGAGCGCTCGTGGCGCTTGAGGTGCGTCACGTGCGGAAACCACTTGCTGCAGATGTCGCACGAGTACGGCTTTTCGCCCGTGTGCGTCCTGTACACGACCAATTACAGTAACGGATAACTCACGGGTGGTGCAGTCGACGGAGCGCTCGTGGCGCTTGAGGTGCGACACGTGCGGGAACGACTTGCTGCAGATGTCGCACGAGTACGGCTTCTCGCCCGTGTGCGTCCTGTACACGACCAATTAAATATTTTTTTAAATAAATAACTAAAACGTTTATTTTTCAATCATCTAGTTACACACATACATGGATTTGATATTGAACAATTTGCGTGCTTGTTGGAATAAGCATATTATACAATCTTTAGAATGTTACAAGATCAAGAACTGGCTATCCTAGCTAGCTTTTTAGATATGTGTTAGGGATAGCCATACGCTTAGCCATAGAATTACGTTATATAGTTATAAATCTTCCCGTACATAAGGCCGGAGCCACACCGAAACCGGGCCGTACATAAACAGATAAAAATCGCACGATACTAGATCAGCAAGGTAGTAGAAATACAACATCAGACACAGAAGTAACACCCGAGCTTCGATCAGAAGAACCAAATGTAGAAACCAAAGGGACACGAGTTTATTAAATAACTGCCATACCCCTTCCAGGTTAGCCTGCTTCTATCTTGGACTGCATCGTCACTTGCCTTCTTGTATCTGAATAAAAATAAAATAGCCAAATGGTTTAAATAGACTATTTCTTACCTTTTATGTATGACTAGATCACAATGCTTATAGAATGTTCTACTGCAATCCTTCTCATCGCAGACGTAGGGCTTCAACCGATCGTGATCACGCTCCTTGTGGGTTTTCAGCTGATAACATAAAAGAATTTAGTATCTGGATGACGTGAAGAATCCAATTCTAATTTGAAGGATTTCTTGAACTTTAGAAATGGAAAAGATTTTGAAATTACAAGTAATTTAAGTGCTTGAATGTTCAGCGGAAAAAGTTCATCAATCAGTTGTAATTGGCTGAATTTATGGTAATAGTGAGCGAGCGTCGACCAAACAGACGTGATTGAGATCGTTACACTCCCGCGAATTTAATCCCGCGACTTCCGTGAAATTAAGTTGAAAATCGCGTAAGAACTCTAATATTCCGGGATAAAAGTAACCTATGTCCTTTTTCGGGATGTAAGCTAATTCTGTACCAAGTTTCATCAAAATTAGTTAAACTGTTGGGCTGTGAAAAGCAAGCAGACACACTTTCGTATTTATAATATTAGTATGGAACATAGATTATCTACTAGTATGGAAGTATGGATTTAGCGCCCTGCCTCCTTGGCACGCCAGTTGTGATTATCATATGTATTTATAATGATAGCTGTTTTTGATAAATAAACAATGTATTTATTATATCATTATTATAGTTTGACAGAATGGAATAGACGCTAATAACATGCGGCCGGCTTAAAGATGCACGCTCACCATCCAGTTGGCGGGGAAGGTGCGCGGACACAGCGCGCATGCGTGGGCGCGCCGCACGCGCGGCTCGTGGCGCGCGGCGCGGTGCTTGTTGAGCGTGGAGCGGTAGCTGAAGCGCGCGCCGCACACGCCGCAGCTGTGGCGCCGCAGCGACGCGGAGTGGGTCGCTGGGGGTGTGATAGATGCTTAATAGCTGTGTCTATAGCCGACGATTCATCGCGCTCGCGGTTGCGCGGGCAGTGTTGACGTATCGCGCACGTCCAAACGCATGTGTTGGAGTGCGCAAACCTTGCCGAGGCCGATCCGGGCTGACTGATCCGACATGGATCGGCTGAAGCGCGTTGGAGCGGCGCGACAGGATTGCAAGTGTCTGGATCAGTGGAGTGCGATCCACGTCCCATGCTCCACGATCTTGGATCGTGGATTGACGATTCACGATCCACAGGATCGTGATATCGCCGTCCGGTGTAGACCCAGCTAATGAAATTTCCACGAACGAATGTAATGCATCGAGGAATTGCGATGAGACGTATATTCTGTCAATATATAGAATATAGATGCGACTTGCAAGTGCGACTGGTTATTTTCGCCTCGAGACATCTGTAGACTACATACATGCGACGAGCACGCAATGGAAGACGAGACAACGCAGTTTACGCTCACCGCAATGATAGTGACATTCGCTCGTGAGAATGACGCTGCGCAACACACCTGGCGCCATCTTCACGGGCGACGGAATCGTAACGAGTCCGACCTACTATCGTCGCCGATAGTATGTCCTTACGGAGATTGGTCTATAAGAATAGTATCTAATTTGGTGGCACGGCGAGACTATCAAGAGAGACTAAGTGGAGTGGAACCTAGGTGCAAATTATTTGGATTACAACTTGGACTCAGCTTTGTTTTCTTTGATATACGTTCCAAATTTATCTTATGAAATAAATACGGAAAATAATACTTACCTATATGTGATTTGTAGTTTTCTTTTCTATGAAATACTTTATTACATACATTACAAAGAAATGTGACATTCTTTTGTTTTTTTACTTTAGTCTTGTCTTTTTGAATTTCAATTTTGTTTTTGTGTTTAATAATATCATCTTTTTCGATTTTTATATTGTCTATCTTATACTTTCCATTTTCAACGTCTGCTTCAACATTAAAATCACTTTTAATCATGTCACAGAAATTCTTCTCAGTTTCAGATGGTGTAGGTTTCATATAACATGTTTGAGGTTGTATTCTCAATATGAAAGGTTGAATATTGTCCAGAATTTTCTTACTTCTATCATTAAGTTCAATGTTATCTTCAGAATCTGGTATCTCTGCATTATCTGCAGCTTGTACCTTGATGTTTAGCATATCTGTCAACTTTTCTGCATCTATTTCACTCTTCAAACTAATTATAAACATATCATCGTCTTCCGTGGAGATATACTGAACACTGTTCTCTCCTATTAATTGGTTTAAATTTGCAGCTAAGTTGGTGCTTTCTTCTAAATCTACATCGCTTTCGAATATAGTTGAGCATTCATTGACGGATACTGTGGGAGTTTGGAGTCTATCATCATTTGGTTCAGGTGTATTCATCTGTTGCTCATTTACATTTAATAGTTCGTCTGGTAAATGTTCTGCTTTGACATTATATAATGCATTCATGATATCCTGATCCACACTTCTACCGACGTCATGAAAGTCGAACATGATTTCATTATTTCTTTCGTTGCCATAATCAGTTTCATTTGGGTTGTTAAATATATGACTGTTTTGGAGACTGTCGAAGTCTAAATCATTATAAAGTAGTTCATCGTCCAGTATGTGTAATTGATTCATTTCTTTAAGGAATTCTATTTGCATGAGACTATCGTAGTTGTTAGTGTCGGGCATGCTTGTGTGTGTGTTTGTTTGGTTGTATGTGTGCAGCATGTCTTGTTGTGTGGACATGGTCATATAATCATCCTCTGCTGATAGAATGTCATCTACTATGTTGTCTTCAGTCCTGTTTATGTCAGTATTACTTTCAATTGGTTTATCCTCTTTGCTTCCATCAGTATTTATGGTGTGTTGTCTAAAAATTTACATAGTTTCTCAAATAAATTTAAAACATTTATTTAACTCACCTTCAAAAAAAACCTACCAGTACCTATTACTAGTATTTTCACTTTTAGCGAAAACATAGAAATTAAAATTGGTAAAAGAAAATGTATGACTATAAAACATGGAACTTTAGGAGTTAGCAAAGTTTCCAGATGTGATTCATACAAGCATAAACACAACTGATAACTTATTGTATACCTATTGCCTATTGCAATTGAAATGTATGTACATTGTACAAAGTGCATATTATTAACTAAACATTACACTTACGTATTTTATTTAAAAACATGTCCCTGTTACTTAATAAAAAACTAAGATTTAATTATATTTACCGTACATAGTGCTCGAGCAAAGCACTCTTGTATTGAAATGATATGCCACAAACTCGGCAATAGTTTTTTCTAGTAGTGTCTTGATTATTATTTTGACTAATATAAGAATTACATTTCAGTTGGTGGCGTTTGAGGGAGGCTATCTGTAACAAGATATTTTTATAAATTTTATGGTTTTACCTACACTATACTTCAAGGAAATTACTAAATAATTTTACATACATATCAAAAATTACGTAACCGGCAGGAATCGAAGCTGCATCTTCTGGGTTCGCGCCCAATGCCTTGACCGCTCAGCCACGGTTTCGCATACTGCCAGTGACGAAATTTGTGATATGTATGTTCACTCAGTACTGAAGCGACTGTTTAATGCCAGTAGTGACTCTAGTAGCGACACTGCAATTTTTAATATGTATTTAAAATAATTTTGTAACAAAATAACCAACATATAGTCATTACAGAAGCAGTGACCGCCTATTGGTTAACACTTCTATGCGGCGAACCCATGGTTTGATCCCAGGCACATACTTCTTATGGTTTTAAATAACTAAATATCACTCGTTTTAACAGTGAAGGAAAGCATCGTGAGGAAACCTGCATGCCTGAGAGTTCTCCATAGTATTTATAAAGCTCAGCCTCAATAGCTCAACGGTTGAGGAGTGGACTGAATTCCGAAAATCGGCAGTTCAAACCCCACCCTTGTCGTACCTACTCCTAGCACTAGCTTTACACTTAGTTGGAGGGAAAGTGGAATATTAATCCTGATTAGCATGACTAATATTCTTTTTTTTTTTTTAAGTATGAAGCGTGCCAGACAGTACTTGGCCAACATGGTGGGCTTGGCACAAGTCCTTCTCATTCTGAGAGGAGACCCATTCTCAGTAGTGGACCGGCGATGTGTTGAGATTGAAGTATTGATTAAAATCACAAACAGAAACAAACCTGAGTAAATCTGGCTTGACAGCCGATGCAGGCAAAGGGTTTTATTTTGGAATGCAGCAGCATATGCTTTTTGAGGTTGGATTTGTCCGTGAACTTTCGGTCACACAATGTGCACTTGTGCCTTCTTATATCTGTAATAAACACATTTTTATTTTTTAAATTTATAAATTGGAGACAAAATCCTTTAACTCATTAAGCATCAAGATAAAATTAATATTTAAATAGTAGTTAGAATTAGTAAACTAAAATTGACATTTGTTTGTATTTTTTTAATTCATTATAGGCAAACGCTTGACCACAATCACACCTGATGGAAAGTGATGATGTGGCCTAAGATGGGACGCGTTTACCTAGATGACTATTCACTCTTGTTTTAAAGATACCCGGGTTGTATTCAAGAAATTTATTTATATATTTTTTATTCAAGGGAACCTCTTGATGATAAGATAAATACATAACATAAGATAAAGAACTCACCATTATGAATATCTTCATGCTTCTTCAAATCTGATAGTTTATGAAAAGATTTATCACACAGGTCACACTTGTTTGGTCTGTGGAAATTTAGTATAATGATTTAATATCATACAATGTGGCTAATTCTGTTGTACACAAACTCTAAACTAAACTGAGATGTCTAAATCTATTGCTATCCCTTTCATAATGTTG